>NW_026652277.1:133078977-133086068 GCF_009828535.3 Hylobates moloch
TTTCTTTCTTTCTTTCTTTCTTTCTTTCTTTCTTTCTTTCTTTCTTTCTTCAGAGTCTTGCTCTGTCACCCAAGCTGGAATGCAGTGGCACGATCTCAGCTCACTGCAACCTCCACCTCCTATGTTCAAGCAATTCTTGTTCCTCAGCCTCATGAGTAGCCGAAACTACAAGCATGAACCACCATGCCAAGCTGAATTTTTTTTTTTTTTGTATTTTTAATAGAGGCCAGGTTTCACCACGTTGGCCAGGCTCATCTCAAACTCCTGGCCTCAAATGATCTTCCTGCCTGAGCCTCCCAAAGTGCTGGGATTATCGCTTCTCTTTCTTGTTTGTGTATCTGGTATCATTTCTTTCCTTGTGGTTACCATGGAGCTAACGTAAAAAGTCTTATAATAGACCATTTTAAGCTGATAGCAACTCAACTCAGGTTGTATAAAAATACTGTAGATTTTCCTCCTCCCATTTGTATTTTTTGTTGCCTTAATTAATCTACTGTGTGTTCCTGAGCTACTACCGTAGCTGTTGTTTTTGACTTGTTTTGACTTTAAAGCTTCATACTAGAAGATGTAGAGAA
Organism: Hylobates moloch; assembly: GCF_009828535.3. NCBI lineage: Eukaryota > Metazoa > Chordata > Mammalia > Primates > Hylobatidae > Hylobates > Hylobates moloch. The sequence continues at coordinate 133,079,553 of NW_026652277.1, forward strand.
CTACATAGCACCAATATATCATTGGGGTATTTTGTGTTTGATTTATAAATTTACCTATATTCATGAGTTCTATACTTTCACACATTTTCATGGTGGTATTACCTTTATTTTCCAGTTGTATCACTTCATAATCATTTCTTGTAAGGCAAGCCTAATGGGTAAACTTCTTCAGCTTTTGCTTGTCTTCAAAAGTATTTGTTTATTCTTCATTTCTGAAAGATAAATTTGTTGGAGATAGTATTCTTGGATGCCAGTATTTTTTCTTTCAGCATTTTCAATATATTATCCCATTCTCTCTTGACTTGCAAGGTTTTTGCTGAAAAATCTAATAATAATCTAATGGGAATTATTTTATATGGGACTTGATACTTTTACATCTTTTGGAATTTTATCTTTGTCTTTGACTTTTGACAGTCTGATTATATTTGGCCTCAGAGAGGATCTTCTTGGATTAAATCTAATTGAAGACTTTTGAGTTTCCTAAATCTGGATACCCAAATCTCTCCCAATACTTTGGAAATTTTAAGCTATGTTTTGTTAAATAGGTTTTCTGATGTGCCACATGGGTTTAAAAACCAAGGTTAGTTGTTCCATCTCACTTAGGCTCTGGGCAGCTGGGGTCATGATGCTGCTGGCACCCACCCATGTTAATGTAGTGGAATGACAGTGAAGCCTCATGGGTGGAGAAAGTCTGCCTCTAGGGCAGGACACCCTCTAGTAGTGAGTCCAGTTTTAAAATAATATTGAGCCATGGCATCTTAGATTATGGGGGGTGGGATGTGTTCAAAGTAGGTTCCTACTCTAGGCAGTGCAGCTTTTATTAACTCCTGGCTGCTCTCCAAACTGGATTCAGAACCTATGAGGACTTGACAGGTTCTTCTGTAGCAATGATTGCTGGTGTTTGTGGCAGTGATAGGAACCATTAGGGATTTCCAGTTTATTCTCTCTTAATAAAAAGAAGTTACCCATGACTCTGAGCTTATTCTAGTGGGAGAAACAGTGTGGCACCCTTCCCTGCGGTGTTATTCTGGTCTTCTGTGTTGCACAGGGATTTTGTCATTCTCCTGGTGCTATCCAGCATACTTCCTCAGTTACTGTAGTTGAAATATCATTGTTTATTCATTGTTCCAATTCCTTTTTGTGGAGGGGGCTAGAACCAGGTAACTCTAGTCAGTAATTTTACTGATGTCACTCAGAGCTAGAGTAATTTTAGCATATTGTAAAAAAAAGTTGTATTATATGCGAAGATCAGTACAAGAAATACAAATGATAATGGTATATAATTGGAAATTAAGAGAATACTTAATAACTCAAAGACAAAAGTGCCATAATGGAAATGTTAAAATATTTAGAAGTATACACAGAATTTAGAACTGTATGACAATAAAATGCCATATCAAAGCTAAAAAATGGTTCTTTGGAATGACTAATAAAGTAGGCAAACGTCTATCAGGCAGAAAACAAAAGGAAATTAAAAACAATTGAGAATAAAAATAGGTAGGTATCCGTAGATAGAGTAAAAATATAAGATAGTATTATAGAGAACTTTCAGAAAAATTGAACTGTCTTATGAATAATAAATAAATCAGTATTCTAAAATTTTTTGAGAAAAAAAACATGCAGAATAAAGAGATTTGAGCTGGAAGCTATTAAATCTCAAGGCAGAGGCTTTCAATCCTGTTGAAAGTCTTCCTAACCTAAAAGGGAAGGGAAATAAACCCAACTCATTCTAGAAAAATAGTGTAAACTTAAAACAAACAAAAACCAGACACAGACAGTAAAGGAAAAGAAATTATGGAAAAGCTTCATTTATGAAAAAAATTTGCAAAAACCCTAAATGCAATATTCATAAAGTGAATCCACTGAATTGAATTAGAAATAGTCATTACCAAACCATGCTTCTCAAATCATAATATTAAAGAAAAAGTGTGGTCATTAGAATAATTACAGAAACATTTTTGAGAATGTTCAGAACCACTTATGATTTAAAAAACCAGCAAAAACAATCAGTAACCTTCAACTAAAAAGGAATATTCTGATGATGATAAAGTTTATGTACAAAGGCATACAGTAAAACTCATTATTAAAGGTAATGTGTGAGAAGTATTCTCACGAGGATACCCATTTTTATTCCTTTTATTTAATATATTTAGGTTCTTTTCTAAGCAATAAGATAGAAAATTGATTGCTTCAGGAATAAGGACTAAAAAGGAAAGACATAATTCATGAAAGCATATCAATGTAAATATATGAATAAGGCATGGAAGTCAGTAAATTTATTCATTTGGGCAGGCTAGCTACTCAAGGAGATAAGATATAGGCATTCCCATTCAAATAGGGCAAGTTCAACATATGTCTAGGGCATTCAAGAGAGAAAGACATGAGTTTGAGAAGAAAAGATGTGTGGGTGTGTCTTGGTATACAGAACTGACTGGCATCAAATACATAAGAATCTTATTATGTTTTTAAGAACATTCTATTGCTAAAGCCTGTGGACAGGAAAAATCTGCAGTTATTACACTTAAAAGAGGTAGGTATCCATAGACAGAGTAAAAATATAAGATAGCACTGTAGAAAACTTTCAAAAAATTGAACTATCTTATAAATAATAAGTAAATCAAATTAGTATTTTAATTTTTTTTTTTGAGAAAAAGAAACATGCAGAATAAAGAGATTTGAGCTGGAATCTATTACATCTCAAGACAGAAAGTTTCAATCCTGTTGAAAGTCTTCCTAACCTAAAAGGGAGGGGAAATAAACCTAACTCATTCCCTAACCATTTATGGATAGGATACAGGTAGAAAACTTTGCTCAGTCTTTAAGAAAGGAGTATTCCCAGATGCTCAGGTGTGACCTAGAAGACAATGAAAAAGAAAGAATCTCACAGACAGTGAAGCTGGAGATGCAGAACAATAGAGAAGGAAACTCCTAGGGAGTGAAATTAGGACATAATCAAGGAACTAGGAACCCTCAAAGTATCTTCTTTGCAGTTTCAGAAATGCCTTAACACCAGTGTCTGCTGCATGTTTTAAGTTTCTTTTTCCAAACAACAGTGTTTTTTGTGGTTACCATATTCTTATTTCATTATTAAATATTAATTTTAGGTGTATGAGGGCAAACAATTTTTTCACTTATTGAGGTGATCTATGAAGTAAATTAAACTAAACACCATAGGTACCACATCTAGAACTTCTGTAGTGACTATAGAGCATAACCAAGAGCTCCTGGACTTTCAGCAGATGATATAACTAGGAAGTGCTATTGGATAGTCTATCTTGGAATGTAGATGAAAGTGGTTGTGGAAAGAAGGGTAAGGAATATGTTGATAAGCTGTTCACCAAAGCTTTACAGCTTTCCTCTTTCGAGCATGTGTAGGATTATGTTCAGAAGCTTTAAGAACCACTTTTTTTTTTCTGCTTTGGCAAATTTGGAAAAGTGGAGAAGAAACTTTTCTCAGCCTGAGTACCTAAATATGATGCAGACCAGCGCTCTGTCTCTAACCCACAATGGACATGTAGCATGAAACATAGATCTTGTTTTTTTCACTGATATGTAGGGATTGTTTAATGTTACAACATACAAACTTCCTGACTTTTGTGTTTTTAGTGATGACAGGAGGAAACAGGCACATAATTGGCCAATATTACTCATGGAATAATCCATGTTTTCCTTTCTGTTTTTTAAAAATTCGTATTTATCACGTTATATTCTCGAAATATGTGATTTCTGAATTGTTTACTCCATGCATTAATCTGTGTCCTTCATTCAAGAATTTACATTGTTTAGATTACTATAACTCTATGCATTTTAATATCTAAAATGTTAGGCTACCCTCAATACTCTTTGTTTTTAAAATTTGCCTGGTTTTTCTTGTTTTTTCTTCTATGAAGTTTACATTGTTTGTCTTTTTTTAAAGGAAGCTATGTGTATTTTTATTTGAATGCATGTTAATAGATGGACTTATCACTCTTGTATTAACTATTATTGTTTTGTGATTACTACTTAAGTGTAAATTTATAACTATAAAATAATTTTAAGTATAAAATCATAATTATAAAATAGGTTTGCTATTCAAAGCACTTTTTTTTTTTTTTTTTTTTTTGAGACAGGTTCTCACTCTGTCACCCAGCCTGGAGTGCAGTGGTGTGATCTCAGCTCACTGCAATGTCTGCCTCCCAGTGCAAGCGGTTCTCATGCTTGAGCCTCCTGAGTAGCTGGGATTACAGGCATGCATCACCATGCTCAGCTCTTTTTTTTTTTTTTTTTTTTTTTTTGTATTTTTAGTAGAGACGAGGTTTTCACCATGTTAGCCAGGCTAGTCTCAAATTCCTGACCTCAAATGATCCGCCTGCCTCGGCCTTCCAAAGTGCTGGGATTACAGGCGTAAGCCACTGCTCCAGGCCTCCAGTTACTTTATACATGATTTATATACATGTGGAATTTTCCTAGTGATTACTATGATTTAATCTTTGTGATTACTTAATGAAAAGTACGCAGTTTTCCATGAAGTACTCACAGAATTTTCATTGTATAGGAGGCCCAATGCATAACTTAATGTGACCAATGAACAGAGAAATATTTTTCCTAAGCCAAATTTTACAAAACTGTTTACTTGCAAGTTTAATGGTCAAAAGAGAAGACTGTTAAGCTAGACTACCCAAGTTCTAATCTATTTTGTTATTTACTCCCTGTGTAACTTTGGGCAAGTTACTGAACCTATGCCTCAGTTTCTTCACATGTAAAATGTGGATAATAATAGTACATACTTCAGTAACATATTGAATGGAAAAAAATGAGCACCACCTACATCAACGTACAGCCTTATCAAAATTAAGCTCATCAGGAGTAAAACACATAAACATAAAATCTTTCAGTAAAGAAAAAAATGCATTGAAATACAAATGATTAGACATCAGAATAACTTTGAGCTTTTCTATAACAACACTGGAAACGAGATGCAAATGAAACATTTCCTTAAAAGTTCTGAGAGAAAATAATTTTCAAGTTGGAATTCTAAACCTGCTTCAAGCATAAACCATATGTGGGAAAATAAATGAAGACATTTGCAGAGATGGAAGATCTCAGAAATTCTATACCATGAACCCCTTTTTGCAGGAAGATATGGGAAGATCTGCTTACCAAAATGAGACCGTAAAGCAAGAAAAAGAATAAGACTGAGTGAGTAAACAAGAGATTTATCTTGGAAGAGAAAGAGAGAAAATCTCTAGAAAGAAGGTAAAAGAAAACCCTAAGCAAGTCTCTCTGCAGCTATTCTATTACAGAGCAAACAATCCAGAGTAGTGGAGAATGTCAAGGGCACCAGGAAGGTTATTTTTTGGGGGGAAAGTGTACCTGTAGATTATCTGTAGTGTTTGATGCCTTCAAGAAAGCCTTCCTGTTTTTACAGATGGCTTGTGGATCAATTAGTGATTGTTAAAACAAAAAATCTCTCAATTAAAAAATTACAGCCATCATGAACCTCAAAGAGAAGTTGTATAAGAAAATAAATTGTATAAAGTTATAAGATGCAATTCAGTTAAAAGTTGATTTATAGTTCAGATCAATATAGATTAAAAATTTACTGAATAAATTCACTGAGAAGATAGAAAAGTATTTGTGTATATATGTGTACATACATGTATGTGGGGACATGACCTAAGGTGATAAATTCTTGTATTTTATAGGTAGAAAGTCAACAAAGTATGTTACAAATCTTAAAATTAACAAATATTCCTGCATATATCACTTATTTAGAAAAATTAGAGTAACTTTAGAAAAAAATTGAAATTTGATTGAAATTGGTGCTTTTCAGATAAGAATTTATTTTATTTTTTTAATACTTTTTTCTTTTTTTTTTTTTATTATTATACTTTAGGTTTTAGGGTACATGTGCACGATGTGCAGGTTTGTTACATATGTATCCATGTGCTGTGTTGGTTTGCTGCACCCATTAACTCGTCATTTAGCATTAGGTATATCTCCTAATGCTGTCCCTCCCCCCTCCCCACAACCCACAACAGTCCCCGGAGTGTGATGTTCCCCTTCCTGTGTCCATGAGTTCTCATTGTTCAATTCCCACCTATGAGTAAAAACATGCGGTGTTTGGCTTTTTGTCCTTGAGGTAGTTTACTGAGAATGATGGTTTCCAGTTTCATCCATGTCCCTACTAAGGACATGAACTCATCATTTTTTATGGCTGCATAGTATTCCATGGTGTATATGTGCCACATTTTCTTAATCCAGTCTATAATTGTTGGACATTTGGGTTGGTTCCAAGTCTTTGCTATTGTGAATAGTGCCGCAACAAACATACGTGTGCATGTGTCTTTATAGCAGCATGATTTATAGTCCTTTGGGTATATACCCAGTAATGGGATGGCTGGGTCAAATGGTATTTCTAGTTCTAGATCTCTGAGGAATCGCCACACTGACTTCCACAATGGTTGAACTAGTTTACAGTCCCACCAACAGTGTAAAAGTGTTCCTATTTCTCCACATCCTCTCCAGCACCTGTTG
>NW_026652277.1:133091068-133133796 GCF_009828535.3 Hylobates moloch
GCTTGTGATTTTTGTACATTGATTTTGTATCCTGAGACTTTGCTGAAGTTGCTAATCAGCTTAAGGAGATTTTGGGCTGAGACAATAGGGTTTTTAGATAAGAATTTAGAGACAGGAAGATGAAGTTGGAGACGACTCTTTTGTTCTTGTAAACCTTATATTATTTGTCCTTTAAATAATGTTTATGCATTTTTTCATAAAATTCAAATTGAAGTTACAAAACTTAATTTGACTTAATAATAATTTTTTAGGAAGATAGAAAAATATGAAAATGTGGAGTTTATTACACAGTTGACGAAATATTTTTGGCCAGATACAGTGGCTCACATTTGTAATCCCAGCACTTCGGGAGACCAAGGTGGCCAGATCACCTGAGGTCAGGAGCTTGAGACCAACCTGTCCAACATGGCAAAACTCCATCTCTACTGTAAATACAAAATTAGCTGGGCATGGTGGTGCACACCTGTAATCCCAGTTACTTAAGAGGCTGAGGCAGGAGGATCGCCTGAACCTGGGAGGCAGCGGTTGCAGTGGGCTGAGATTGTGCCATTACACTCCAGCCTGGGCAACAAGAGCCAAACTCCATTTCAAATAAATAAATAAATAAGTAAATAAATAAATAAATAAACATTAAAAAAAAAGAAATATTGTTATGGGTTAGAGGACCAGTGACCATGTTTATAGGCAGAAGGGAAGGACATATTAGAGAAAGTAGACTATAAGGAAGAAGAGATGTCATTAAACAAGCAAATAGATTGAGTTAAACATCCACAGTATCTACACAGTGATTCACTAAAGGCCAAATGCAAAACGAAGTCAGTAGCACCGAAAAATAATTTAAATTGATCAATTTATTAATAAATTGTATATATAAGTTATATGTGTATATTTCCTTGTGTTTTATCTTGTACCAGGAACAAGGCTACCTTTTTGCTCTAAAACAATTGAAAGAGATTGAATTTATGGACTAAAAAGAAAAATTTGAAATTTTAAGATTTGTGAGATGTAAATTCAGTAATAAAATAACTGCTATTTTGTTGGACATTTAAGAAGAGAACTATTAACGTCTAATTGTTTTCTATTATTATTAAAGTGCTCAGCATTTCAAATGGATTCTGTGTGAAAATAAGTATAATGCTGATTTCCTATTAAAAACTGGGTCATTTTTATTTCATCTTTCTTTTTGAGAGACAGGGTCTTGCTATGTTGCCCAGGTTGGTTTCTAACTCCTGGGCTCAAGAAATCCTCCCACGTTAGCGTCTTGAGTAGCTGGGATTACAAGCATGAGCCACAGTGCCTGGCTGCAAATACTGGGACATTTTAAAATAATGATTTGTCCACAATTCTTTTTTCAAGCTAATAATTTCTTAAACTGATGCATGAGGACTTCATTAGTGACCATTAGCACATTAGCACTGTGTTTACTGAACAAGAAAGAATAATTTTTTGTGGTTCCACTTGCCTCTTTATTCCTCAGAATAATTACTGATTTTGGTTGTTATGATCCTAAGAATAAAGAGTTCAATGATCAATTTATTATATCAGACTCTACCCATTAGTATAGACACAATTATAAAAGCTATTTATGAATAATGATAATTTAAAAACATGTAACTATGTGTTTAAAATATATATTATATATTATACATAATATATTTATATCATTATATATTATATATTATACATAATATATTTATATCATTATATATTATATATTATACATAATATATTTATATCATTGTATATTATATATTATACATAATATATTTATATCATTGTATATTATATATTATACATAATATATTTATATCATTATATATTATATATTATACATAATATATTTATATCATTATATATTATATATTACACATAATATATTTATATCATTATATGTATATATTTGTCTCAATAATATACTAATTCAATCCCTCTTGTGCATACTTACTTATATGAAGTTGATTTATTGTTTGTTTCTTTTTTTCTTGTTTTAGTAAGATAATTCTTGCTCCTTTTAAGGAATAACAAATGGACTGGTTGAAAGTACAATGGACAGGAAGAGTAAAGACAGATACAATTAACATTCTTATACATTTCACCAGGGAGTACATGGAAAATTGCTTCAGTGTGTCAGTACACAATGATCACAATATATGCAAAATGATTGACGTTTGGAATATAGCAGTCCACTCAAAACAACAAAACCTAAATAATTCATCAACTGTAGAATTACCTACAATTACCCAAAAGACTCCGTGGGATGTGTTTCCAGTGAAATACATCTATTTCCTTGAGTAAACAAAACCACCAGCAAAAAACAGATTGCTTAATGACATTGGTATTCCAAACAATAGTCCTCTACATGTCTCCTTTTTCTCACGTAGCCAAACAGCTGAATTTTAACTAAACTTGTTTAAAAAGCTTACTTATTAGGGGATTTTAGTTTCTTTTCAAGACAAAAAGAGAAAAGAAAATGTAAGTTCAGATTTTAGAAAAAATACTCTGTTCTTGACACTTTATCATTACTCATCTCAGGTCAGCACTTGACCTCCAAATATTATTGACATAGACAGTGGTTTAAAAAATCCCAAAGACAAAATAGGGGTTTTGTGAGAGGAAGTACTTAATTTGGAAATCAACTCTCTTCATTAGAACTGATAGTTGTTCAGACATTTCTACTGGTATCTGACCTTTATTAGCTCCTTCCTGAGTGAAGAGTGGTCCAGTGACTACATGTGGAGCCACTCAGACACACTGGAGATGGGAATTTTTATCCCAGGATTATAGATCAGAAGCTAGGTCTAGAGAAATAAGTGACTTTACCAGGTTTACATTGCAGCTGTCTTGACCTGACTCAGAAAATTTTTTAAGCAGTCAATTGAGTCCAGTGACAGTCATTTCTTGTTAGACTTTATGTACATTTAGAACAGCAGGTCTTGACCCTTGCTGTGCATTATCATATGAACTATAGTGATGCCCTAGGCTCTGGCCCAACCTATTTGATCAGAATCTCTGGGGGTGAAGCCCCGGGGCCTTTTAAAAAAATTAACTCCCCATGTAAGTCATATGTGCAGCCAGTTTGACAATGCTGATTTAGAAAAATGTTTAATTAATATTTGATATTTTGTATAGAATGTATTAATTTAAGGCAAGATGTTATATTTTCACAGATTTAGTAAAGAATTTTAATTGTAACTAAATTTATATTTTCACATTTGTTATAGGCATATTTTAGCAACAGTAAAATAGCTTACATTTGTAAAACTTGCCATTAAAAACCAGGGAAAGGAAACTGCATTGTTAGAATCCTGGCCCTAACCTACCTGTATCAATCAACATAGGCTAGATTTTGCAGAGGTAACAGATAACCCAACATTCTAGTGACTTACGACAGCAGTTTATTCTTTGCTCAGGCTACCTCTTTATTGTTGGTTAGCAAGGGGCCTCTTTTCAATGAGTCACTCAATGACCCAGGCTGACAGAGGATCATTGAGACAAGCTTCCTATGATCACAAAAGCTGAGGAAAGAGTGTGACTGTACAGCGGTTCTTAAGTGATTGACAGGAAGTGACCAACATATCACTTCTTGTATTTCCTTGGACAAAGCAACTTACATGATCGCACCTGGTTTAGAGCAGATGAAGGACTGAAATCCTATCATGTAATCAGAACAAGAGAATTGACATTTAGGAGCAGTCCTATGACTACCACACTATTCTAACTAGTCCTACAACCCCAAGGAGGTAGCTACCAGAGATGCATAGCACAACTTTCAGAGGCAATAGTGTTTAAGACATAGTCAGTAAACAGCTATGTGCCAGTCATAGAGAATAGAAATGCATGGGAGATGAAGGGATATAAAACAGAAGGTATGGTAAGTATAAAAGCCCTTGGGAGCTGTATACTATATTGAGGAGTTACATTATTCATGAGAAAATGAATAAAATGGAGAGGCTGTCAGAGGCCCAGGACTTTGTAAGTTCTTTTGGTGATTTGTATTTCATAATTATCGTAGTTAACATATATTGAGCACATACCAGGTGCCACTTTTCTAAGTATTTTATGTGTCGTAACTTATATAATTCTAACAGTGATCCTATAAGGTATGTGTAATTGTCATTTCCTTTTTACAGATAATGATACTGAGACATTGAGGCAAAATACCTTCTCAACATAGTGACCTCGTAAGTGGCAGAGTTAGGATAGATCCCAAGTGGTCTGGGCCCTGAGTCCTAATGTTTAATCATACACTGTGTACTAAATAATGGTAGGATTTCAGATATGGAGATGGCCTAAGAGTTACTCAATTCAAGATTTTCTTTTCACAAGTTAACAGTATTAAGCAATAACTAAGCTGGACATAGAACCAAAGGCAACTGACATTTACCCCGATGTTTATCCATTGCATATTCAGCTCCCTTACCAGTGAAGTAATATTACTTCTTTGAAGCTATCAGAAAACAGGTATCTATCTACAATAAATCTAGGGTGCATGAGGGCAATGAGAGTCAGGCTCAGTGCACTTCCTCCAGGCTTCCAGGTGTGCCCCATACAGGGTACCTGTATGGCTGAACATGTGTGTTGAGACAAAACCCAGCCTGGATTCTGCTAGTTAAGATCTATGGCCTGGGTTATTAAAGCCATAGGAAGGAGTGCTTTTTGTTAATTTTAACAGAGCAGGTTTTTTAAAAACTCAGTACTATTAACATTTTAAGCCAGATTATTCTTTGTTACAGAGGGTTACCTTACACCTTAGCAGCATCTCTGAACTCTATCTGCTAGCTATTAGTAACATCACCCTCCTCTCGCCCTCCTCCTGGTAGCAACAAGCAAAAATGTCTCCAGGCATTGCCAGATGTCCCTAAAGTGAAGGTGATAGGAAGGCAAAAATCACCCAGGTTGAAAACCACTGCTAATAGAGGCATGTTCTGCTCAAAAATCTGTGTGCCCCTGGGGCTATCTCTCTCTGCAGAAATGGTCCCTTTTTCTGAATCATATAAGGTTTAAGTGTTGGCAGAGAAATTACATTTCTTTGAATTTCTGTTGGCTTCTTCTGAACCCTACTAGCAGCAGCATTACTAACGTTTATTTCCTCAAGAAGAGGTATTTAGAAGATTAAATAAGTTGAAAGAGTGCATTCTCTCAATCCAAATGATGAATGTTAAAAGATATAGCATGTCATTCCTTAAGAACACTAGCACAGACGTGGATATGTGTGCACCAGAGAGGTTCACCGAAGAGTCCTTCTCCCCCATGACAATGCTCCTGCTCATTCTTCTCATCCAATAAGGGCTATTTTGTGAAAGTTTTGATGGCAAATCATTAGCATCCACCTTACAATCCTGATTTGGCTCCTCTGGCTTCTTTTTATTGTCTAATCTTAAACAATTTGTGAAAGGCACGCATTTCTCTTCACTTAATAATGTAAAAAGACTTCATTAACATGGTTAAATTCTCACAACTCTCAGTTCTTTAGGGGTAGGCTAAGTGGCTGATATAATGGCTTGCAAAAGTGTCTCAAAATTGATGTATCTTATGTTAACAAAGAAAGTTTATATTTTTTATTTTTATCTTTTAATTCCATCTTTCCACAAATTTTTGAAGTTCTCTCATGTGTAATCTGATTCCATTTACATTTAAAATTTTCATTATGATAATGCACATTGGAATACAGAGGGAAAAGTCTCTGAAGAGAAACGAGATTGGGAGATAATGAAAGGGGTGTGTGTGTGTGTGTGTGTGTGTAGACACATTATATTGCTTAGTTTTTATATTTAAAAGTAATACAATAGCAAACTTCATTTTTTTTTTTTTTTTCGAGACGGAGTCTTGCTCTGTCGCCCAGGCTGGAGTGGCTCTGCCTCCCGGGTTCATGCCATTCTCCCGCCTCAGCCTCCTGAGTAGCTGGGACTACAGGCGCCTGCCACTGCGCCCAGCTAATTTTTTGTATTTTTAGTAGAGACAGGGTTTCACTGTGTTAGCCAGGATGGTCTCAATCTCCTGACCTCGTGATCCGCTCGTCTCGGCCTCCCAAAGTGCTGGGATTACAGGCGTGAGCCACGGCGCCCGGCCTGCAAACTTCATTAAACATGATAAATGACATATTTGTGGGCTAGAATGGAAATGGATCTATAGATGACTTAAAAGGGTCCTATTCAGATGTATGGAATTATTATTTAAGTCTGATAAAAGACAAGCATTAAACTTTTTCTGTCTTTTAAAGGAAATGCACATTCAGTCATTGCAAATAAGCAAAGGGTGTTTACTAGAGTTCTAATTTTCAAAGATCATCTCTCACAGAGTGACACTTCTCTTTTCTTTTGATAACAAAAATATACTTTTCTTGCCAATATTCCAAAAAAATGAGAATTTTTATTGTATTTAACTTCAATTCCAGATAAATTTTAAAAATGTCATTCTGACAAATGTAAGAGGTCGGGTTTCTAAGTGAAAGCACGACAGAAGTGACTAGCATAGTGTACATGGTCTTCATACTAGACAAAGAAGATGCAAATTAGGTTTAAAAATATAATTAAAAATACTTATTAAACAAAAATGGATATAAAATTTGTATTTTAATAAATTATCATTGCCTAGGAGCAGGGTATTAATAAACTCTAAAAATTTCTTCTATTATTCATAATTTTTTAGAGTTTTAGAATAATCAGTTCCACAATGCTTAGATGAATGAGTATTTTCAAAATAATAAGTGATCTCAATAATAAAAGCTCTTTCAAGGTTAAGCTTTAAAAGCAGGGGAAAAACGCTTCTTTTCTTGTGTATGTTTGAGTTTAACCTTGAACAAACCAGCTAATCATTTTCTATTCCAACATCTTTACATTGGATGGACACAGAATGATTTTATTCACCTGGGCTTTCTCTGCACTTGGGAGTCAGCTGAGTCATCTGGCTTCTTCCTACTCAAGAAAGGCTGGTTTTATCTTCTTAGCTTTATTCACCTTGAAAATGCAGCGCAACTATGGCTATGCGTATGTTGGTCTTCCTGGATAACTCAAGCATACAAAGCATACAATTGGGAAAACAAAAAGTTCACACATTCTGTTTCTACTTCAATTAACAACTATATTATAAACTGACAGATAACTAATGAAATATAATGGTTATGGAAACATAATAGCTCAACTGAATGGGTTGCAATTAAAAGCTTATCATTGCCCACTTTTGTTATTCTGTGGTGCTCTGAAACCTCTAGAATGTAATTAAATTTCATACAATTCATAGCTTCTAAATGAATTTTTACATTACATCAATGGGCAAAAATTAATTAACAATCATCAACAGACTGCATAGGAATGTCTTGTTTACAGAAAGATTATTGTCCAACTCAACTTTAGACAAATAATTACCTGCTACACACTAGGGAGAATTTACATTATTATGGAGACCTCCACATGGATGACTTTTTGAGCGAATTATTGTTAAACAAACTGTTACAGAGTTGAAAACCCTTGTCCTACATGTAATAGCAATTAGGAGAGTTAATTAATATTCTATGTAGAATACTGGTGAGAAATATAGTATTCAAGGTACTACCACTGCAATGAAGGATGTATAGAAGTTTGTCATAGCCCAGTATGATATTATCACTTTCTTTAATTAAAAGTAATATTTCCTTTAAGAATCTAGAACCATTTAAGGTCAAAAAACCATTATTACTATTTATTGTTTTTAAACCTCTTAATCACTCAATATTATGCAACCTATTTTTTTTTGCAAAAAGTTATCACCTCCTTAAGTTGGAACTATTTTTATGATAGGCAGATATAACCCAATGCACATTTTTAGGCTGCTGGATTTTGTATAATATTTTTCTAAATATGCATCAAAGAACCAAGATAAATCCTTTCTGAAATATGGCAGGGAGTAGATAGGTGGATAGGAAGATAGATGAATAGCAGATAGATGACAGATGATTAAGATGCTGGCTAGGTAGATGACAGACGCTTCCTACTTTCTTCAAGGCAGCATCCCAGACCTGAGAAGCAAAACTGAAGATGCAATCATAGAAAAAAATTGTAGGTTTCTAATTGTACAATTATATAACTCCTTCTGCTATACCTTGAGAAAGAAAATTTATTAACCATTATGACATTGGCATATGCATGAAAAATAACATACTATATGGTATTAAATTCTTTAGTAAAATTTTAATATTTTTAATCTGATTCTTAAACATTTGGCAATTGAATCTCTCTGTCTGAATTTATGAACTTAATCTGCTATGGCTAATGTCCCCCTAGGAACTTTAAAACTGATGCTAAATGACAAGCTAATGGGTGCAGGAAATCAACATGGCACATGGATACATATGTAACAAACCTGCACATTGTGCACATGTACCCTAAAACCTAAAGTATAATAAAAAAAAAACCTGAAAAAACATATCTGTACTTTTGTAAACATTGATCTTTGAAATAGTTCAGTGTAAACCTGATCCCCCTGTGAATTTGCTGCATGCTATTCTAGGGACTTAAAATAACTCAAAAGTGTATGTGCTCTTTTTTGAACATCATTACAGGATCCTCTAAGACTTTACCTTTGAACTTGCAAGATTTGTGTTCTATGTGTATCTCACAAATGACTCCCAAAGTTCTTGTCAGAGTTAGTAAAGTCTGTCCCCCGAGCCTTGGCATATGTGGAAATGGTTGTATAGGGCCCATAACATCATTCAAACCTTGTCTAGATTCTCTGCAGCAGAAACATTAGAAAATAATTCTGACCTTGAGTCCAACCAGCCACAACTAATTTACCTGACAGTGTAATTATAGGCATCCAGGAGAATTAGTTGTTTCAATTACAATACCGTGTAGATGAGCCAAGGCTGACTAGTTTGATCAAAAGATAGAGAAAAACATTGGAAAAATTCTCTTCTAAGCAGAAAACCCAGCTTCAGTCACTTAAGTACCCTTCAGCTTTTTGTCCTAAACTAAATCTTCACACCTAATTTATAATTTTATCACAAGTTATAGAATAAAACCTTTGTTAAAACAACAAAACAAATGTAGCTAGCACTTGCCTTGATCTGCAAAGCATGTCACTCTGTCATTGGAGATTAATTTATGTATTAATCTGATTGACTCTGTTCTCTAAAAAGTCATGTTCATTTTAACTGGAACTTATGTCTTTAAGAAGTTAGCAAGTGGATTTTTATAATGCATTGCTCCCATTTGTTCTTGTTTTCATGGTGAGTTGAGCCCACAGGACTCTCTCTCTAGTTGTATCCTTTTCTCTCTTTGTTTTTCTCTCTCCCTAAAGTTCTATCCTTCTATGTCTTTCACAGTAGGCCATTTAGTCATAACAAATGGTGAATACGGTTATATCCAATTCTAGATATAGATTTAACTGTAATATATATTAAAGCCTTACTTCTCCCTAATTCACACTAGAAAAATCCTCATTTGGCAAGAATCTAGAGGTTTAACTTTCACCATCAACAACAACCGAGTGTTTATTGAGCATTTACTGTGTGCTCTCATGATTATATACAAGAAATAGGTTAATAAAGTTTTCTTGAGGAATTTACAATCTGGATAGGAAAGTTGTACAAACTTTTTGGAACAATTAGTACATAATATGGCCATATTTAAAAGTAATTAATAATGAAACTTAAAAATATCTGTAGGCCACTATAGAAAACTTCTGTTTTCTAGAAAATTAATTTTAACCTTAGTTTAATTGATTCCTCTATGTCATTTGGTACCAACAGTAGCAGCCTCTCCAGAGGCATCAGGTAATGGCGAGGGTGATAGAGAACATAGCTTTTGTACCTTGTTCATAATTATAAGGAGAACAACAAGTCTCCTAACTATCTACAGCCATGGGACTATAAGAACCATATTTTTTCTATGGTTTTTGTAAACAGAAGTTGCATATTTTGATGTTTCTGTAAAGTTGCCCTTTAAGGGACTCATATATTCCATTGGTTGAATTCTTATTCTTGATGTGGAGATTTTCAAACTTCAGAGTATACACACATTCCTGAACAGTTTGTTCAATATGGTAACTGACAGCCTTTACCCACAAAGAGTGAACTATAAGTTGGGGGAGCAGGAATCTGCATTTTAAACAAGTACTTCCTATGATTCTTATATAAGTGTCTTTCAGACCATGCTTTGAAATTCAAGGTTTTAGTAACTTTGATACTCTGTGATATTTCTAATTAGAGGAGCCACCTTTGACTAATTGCCTCTTCATCCATGGCTTCTACAGGTCCCACCTCAAAACCCATTACCTGCTTGTGTAACTGCATTTATCTGTGCCGTCAGATTAGGAACTCAAGTGGCACTTAGGCTGAAATACCAGGGGTGCTCAGGACCCAAGGATCTGCCAGAGATCAGCAGAACAAATCCATAGAGATGGATTCAATGGCAAGTGGTGAGAGATAATGTAGACATTCAAACAGTGTCCAGGAGACAAGAAGGTGAATGCAGCCATCCTTGCAGACAGAGGTCAGCACCTGTCACATTAAAATAATTACACAGAATGACATGGAGGTTTTGCACAAGTCAATGGGAAAGGCATTTTCTCCTACTTTCTATTTCTTCCTATTATATATTGCTTATTGTTAACCTGTATCCACTCACTCCTCCCAAATAGGGTAAGCTTCAAGGGAGCCTCCATTTTCTTGTTTACTGCTGTAACTCTCAATGCTTAAATGTGCATGCAGCATCTAGTGTTTGATTAAAAAGAAATTGTTCAATGGAATAATATTTATAAGTAGTAAGGACTTTGGAATGCTTATCAAAATGACAGATGCTTAGTATTCTAATGGACTTTATAACAACTTACTAGAGCTATACATCCAAAATTGAGTCATCTCCTACCAATATATTTTCCTATTGACATTTCTCCAAAGACAATGGCTCCAAGAGCCATTATTTTCTGATGAAGCCTATTTCATATTTGGAACTTCTTACTATTAGATAGGTCTTCCTTCTAGTTACTAAAAACCTACCTCTCTGTACCTTGTGTACTTTGGCCCTAGTTTTGCCTCTCAGATCAGAGCTCTCACATTAGACCTCTTCTTTGTGGTATCTGTTCATGTCTTGACACCTGGCTTTTAATTTTGTCACTCTTATCCAAAATCTTCTCCTCAGAATTAAACCTCCTCAGTTATTTTGATCATTCTTTATAAAACATGACTAACATTATGTAATCATTCTCGTGACTTGCCTATAGAGCTTCTCTTTTGTCAACATTTGTCTAAAACCTAGACAGCTAGGTTTTGAATCAATGATGCAGGCATGATCTGAGAAACATGCTGAGAGGAATAGGACTCTCACAACTTACTTCAGCAATTCTCCTTATGTGAACTCATCTCACAATTGCATCAGCTTTAGTTACTTATTTTTTTCCATCCAAGTTATAGTATAGAATCATACTGAGCTAATTGTTAAAGGCAATTTACTCTCCCACTGTATTTATGGTTACTCTAAGCACTTGTGAGGAAATACAAAATATGTAATATATATTTAAAATGTATAAATATCTGTCTGCAAAAGCTACCAACCTTTTTTAAGAAAAAAAGAATTTAAAATATTTTGTAAAGGCTATTCACCCCATCCATTATTTCAGATACTCAAAAGGCTATCCCCAAATTACTCCTGGTCATCTGCAAGCTGCATGCATGAACTGCAATGAACTGGATCCACATGTATTTCTTTTTTTTTTTTTCAGGTTTTCTGAATTTACTTTTTGTTTAACGTGGCTTAAAAATGTATTTTTTTTAAAAGAATAGGAGTCAGCCCTGGCTGATAGTCAGCTGCAGGCCCAGTACAGCTAAACAGGTTGTTGATAGCCAGCATCCTTTCTCATTGGTCAGTGCCCAGACAGAATCGGCTGAAGTAGTGAGTATAGTGCATTTAGGGCATATGGTGAACTTATACCTGCTTTATTTGATGTAATATGAATTGTTACAACATGTCTTAGTCATAGATCATAAGAGTAGCACAATTCAGTTTCAATGATGCATTATTTAGTTCAGACGGAAACAAAAGGTGTTTGCTAAGAGCTCTACAACCTTTTCTTTTTTTAACCTTTATTTTAAGCTCAGCAGTACATGTACAGGTTTGTTACATAGGTTAACTTGGGTCATGGGGGTTCGTTTTACAGATTATTCTATCACCCAGGTATTAAGCCTAGTACCTGTTATTTTTCTTGATCCTCTCCCTCCTCTCATGCTCCATCCTCCGATAGGCCCCAGTGTGCGTTGTTCCCCTCTGTGTGTCCAGGTGTTCTCATTATTTAGCTCCCACTTATAAATGAGAACATGGTTCGGCATAGACTTCTTATTCTGAGTTGAATTTTAGTGCAATGCCATTGTCCAGTAGAAGAAACTCTGTATGTAACCTATGAATGGATTTTTTAAAACATTGTTGAGCATATCTTTTATTACATTGCAGAGCCCCTTCTTTTAGATAGATCTTGAGTTTATTTGGGCACAGAGGCAGGGTTAATACATAGAATAGTTATTATTTTAATTGACTTCATTTTACCTTATGATTGATTTCTGGTAATTGTAGAACTGATAATGTTTCCAGTTTCCTATTTGTTGTCAAAAAACTTACAATCAAATTTATAGCTCACTTTTAGCAAATGAAAAATTTCATGACATATATTTGTGATGTTGGCCTAATTCCTGGTTTCATTTCCTGTTCTTATAGTTTTTCCCCAATTTTCTTCTATTGTTTACAACAAACTGCTTCTGAAAGCTCTGTCTCATCACCTCTGCCAACCTCTGGTTTCAGTTGCAGCTTCATAGGATCTTAGAATCCCTTGGTGCTACATATTTTTCTTGCTGCCTTGGAGACTTCCTGAACCTTGGGAAACAGAGATTTATTCAGAGGTATATATAATTGACCTAAAGTCAGTTCAATCAAAGAGAATTTCAGGTGAATCCTAATAAATGTATTGTCTTACAGAGTCCTCATAATTTTATCATATTGACTCTACAGTGTGTAGCCCGGAGTAAGTACTCAATAAATATCAAATGTTTAAATTAGCATCAAACAGTCCCATTACTTGAAACAGTATGTATAAATTCATAATATTCAAATTGACCTCAGTCCAAACCTCTTTTCTGAATTGCTGATATACATATTTAACTCTTTTATATTCCTACTCGGAGAAAAATCATAAGATGTTAAACTTAAGCTGTCTAAAACTACACCATTAACTGATTCACTTACTTTCTCCCATCCTTATAATTAGCCATCTCAGTAAAAAACACCAACATAGATCCATTGACAAAGACCAAAGCTAGTTAGGATCATCATTATTTTCTCCACTTACTTCCCTACCAACATCCAAATGTGTAGCAAATTCTTCCGGTTCTACAGCCCAAATCTACCTCAATATTCCCTTTTTTTTTTTTTTTTTTTTTTTTTTTTTTTGAGATAGAGTCTCGCTCTGTCGCCCAGGCTGGAGTGCAGTGGCACAATCTCAGTTCACTGCAAGCTCCACCTCCCAGGTTCACGCCATTCTCCTGCGTCAGCCTCCCGGGTAGCTGGGACTACAGATGCCCACCACCACGCCTGGCTAATTTTTTGTATTTTTAGTAGAGACAGGGTTTCACCGTGGTCTCGATCTGACCTCGTGATCCGCCCGCCTCGGCCTCCCAAAGTGCTGGGATTACAGGTATGAGTCACCGGGCCCGGCCCTCAATATTCACTTTTATTCATTTTCCTAGCCACTTTCCTACTCCAAGTTACCATAAGATTGCACCCAGATTTCAGCAATAACAACCTACATGGTCTTTTCAAGCAGCTAGAGGAATCTAAGAATGTGATCCCATGGCACCCGGCTGCTTAAAATGCCATCAACAGTTTCCCACGACTGGAAATTCAAACTTTTTACCAGGACAAATGGCCTCCATTATCTGATTCAACTTCATCTTTCACCAAAGTTAGTGATGTTCACTGAGATCTAGCCACACTGGCTCACTAGAGAATCCTAGGACAATTCATTTCATTTTCTAAAAAGTCTGCATAAAGCTTTCTTTGTCAGGCTCCATGAATGCCTGTTTTTTACATTGTATAGATGTCATTAATGTTACCTGCCCTCTCTCTTCTTTTTGTTATATATATTTACAGAGCAGTATAAACTTCCTCTATAGCACTTATTTTATATAATATAATTTTATATAACAATTTTATTTGTTTTCAAATTGTCAGTCTTCTCACTGTAAATTGAAGATTCATGGAGGGACCATGAAATCCCTAGTGACAAGCCTAGTGGCTGTTACATAATAAGCCTTCAATAAATTTTACATGGATAAATAAATAATCCTGCTCACTAACCATTTTCCACAAAGATATTTTCACATAAATCGAACATATTTAATTTTACATATTATATGCTTTCTTCAACTAACCTTAAAGAAGATAGACAACCTGCTTTTTACAGACTTATTAATATTTCAATCATATTCTATGGTTTTTGCTTTGTATATGAAGGGGAAAAGTTTATTAATCCTACAAAGGTCTAGAGATAAACTCCAGTTTGCAATTCCATGTGGCAGATAAAATTCCAAAGCATACACCTAGTCTTTTTAAGCAATAAATTCTATAAAATGAATAACATTAATGAAATTTAAGAAAAAGAAGAGATCATTCTTACTAAAGATCTCAGGAAAATTTTCTTATATTAAAAAAAAGGTTAAGCTTTATAACAGAACTAGTATTTAGATATTTGGAATTAAAAATAAAGGTTTTTACAGGCTAGGTAAGCGCTATAAAAATAGTTATGGTAACCACTGTATTTTCTGTTGAAAATGGATTTCTACTAAATATACATCATAAATAAAAATTGAATACATTTCATATTGATTCATTTTGTACATCAAGTAAAATAGATTTTTTGATTCATATCAATTATGATTTATAGTGTTACCTCATCTTTCAACAGCTATGTGAGCATAGTACATGGTATTATTCAATTTTCCACTTGATGAAAGTTAGCTTTATTTTAAAATGTTTCTTCTTACAAATAACATTCTTACATGTAAAGTCTAATAGTTTTCTTCAGTAGAGCCTTTAATTATAAGGAAAAATAAAGCAACATGTCAAACAAAGGCATTTCAAAACACAAGAACAGACTAAAATATGATATTACAAAATTACATAAAGAATCAGAATAAATAATTGGAAAGAGAAGAAAACTTTTCATTTATTCTCTTGATTGTAAAATCTCTTTCACATTTTCTTATACAAAAACACATTTCCCTATTAGAAGATGGATAGTATTTTATTCTTAGTCATATATATAATAACGTAAGGAAATAAAATTTTTTACTATTCACAGTAAGTTACAGGGAGAATATTTCCTCTTGGATATAGAACCTTAAGTACAATTTTATGTGTGTATGTGTGTGGGTGAGTATGAGTGGGTGGGAATGATTGAGGAAATAGTTTGCTAATTAGCCTTAATATTAAGGAACAAAATGACAATTTTGCATAAGGCAAAGTTTCTTCTACTCATCTCATAAGTCTTAAAGTTTAGTTATGGAGTTACATATGTATTGAGTTGTGTAGTGTGCCCCACCCCCCAAAATTCATATATTCCATAATACATCATACCTTATTTGGAAGCAGTGTAACTGAAACACAGGTTCAGTTACACACTGCTTGCAGAGTCCAGTTAAGAAGAGTGAGGTCTGATATAAGGAAAATGACTTTTCACTTAAAAGCTGTTCGGGGGAATGACTTTTCACTTAAAAGCTGTTTAGGGGAAGTACTGAGTTCCTGCCTTAAGGGTATCATTTTGCTTTTGGAGCAGAAAGCAGGCACTATTAAAAGGGGGCCTGGCATGAATGGCACACAGGGGAGGAATTGAGCCAAGGAGGGTATGCATAACTTATTTCAGAGCCTTAACTACTGGGTGGTCGAGCTGGTGACTAATGG
This sequence comes from Hylobates moloch, assembly GCF_009828535.3. Taxonomy (NCBI): domain Eukaryota; kingdom Metazoa; phylum Chordata; class Mammalia; order Primates; family Hylobatidae; genus Hylobates; species Hylobates moloch. Next base: position 133,106,986 of record NW_026652277.1, read on the forward strand.
AGCTTTTATAGGCAGGACTAGGTTGTAAAAGTGGCTGAAAGCTCTCCAGGTGGGAGAGAGTTTTGTAGTGGGCATACTTTGGGTTGAGGCAACCTCCTGGTGGGAGAGAGTTTTGCCCTGGAGCTTCTAAACACATAGTTAGATGAACTTGCCCTGTAGGTAGTGTCTGCTGAATGGCAGGTAAAAGGTTATAATTGCATTTTTACTCTTTATTTTAGCCAAAAGGCTGAGAAGTGATATAATTGCATTTCTAAAGAGCTAAGTAGGAAGTAGGGAAAAGGAGGAAAGAAAAGAGAGAAAAAAGTAATTAAACCATCTCTTAGAAAAATGGAGGTACTCAGTTACAGCAGGGTGCTATAAGCATAATTAGTTAATGTGAGGTCGTAGTGGATTAGAGTGGGTGGATCACAATCCAGTAACTAAAGTATTTCTAAGAAAAGAACCCAGAGACACACAGATACACAGAGGAGGAGGCCATGTGAGAACAGAGGTACAAATCACAGTGATTTGTCTAAAAGTAAACACCAAGGATTGCCAACAACAACTGACCAAGATGGCTTTAATATTCCCCTCAGCTTGACTAAATGTTAAATTTCTTTCTAACTATAGGGCCCTGACATCCTTTTTCTTAGAGCATTTACTTTAGAAAACTTGCAAATTAAAGTTATTTCTTTGACCATTTGAGATATAAATCTTCTTCCAGCTATTGCCAGTTTTACAACTCAGGGATATCTTTCTCAAGGGCCTGGAACTATCCCTTTGAAATGAAATTTGATAATGGTCCTGTATATCAGTCTTCCTGGGAGGGTAGGAGCCTAACTTTGATAAGCACCAATTAGCAACACAGGTGGGGCCTAACCACATTGATTATCTTCTCACCTAACGTACTTTAGAACTGTACTACTAGCTCACCCCAGGGCTTAAAACCCTTAGGCTTTTTGTTTCAGCAGAATTTAGTTCAATCTTTCTTTCCTATTGCAATTCTTGACTCCTATTCAATAGTCTTGAATAAGATATTCTTTGCCTGTTTAACCGGTTCCAGTGCAGTTTTTCTTTGCATACTACCAGAAGATACAAACAGACATAAAAATATCCTTACCTAGTGCCTTTAGAGAGAACGTGGCCCTGATAACATCTTGATTTCAGACTTCTAGCTTCCAGAATTATGGACAGTACATTTCTGTTGTTAAAAGCATCCATTTTATTTACTACTTTTTTGCAGCAGCCCTAGGTGACAAATACTATATGTAACTATGTAGATCTTTTCTAATGATAAGCTTCTTTCATGTAAATTATAAGAAGCTTCATACCACATTATACTGATGAAATAAATATTTCCTGTTTTCGATCTTGTCAAATATATATATATATATAACATTTGAAATTTTTAAGAATTTATATTAAGTAAACTGTATGCTTCTATTTGAAATGATACCTAACAACACATTAGAAATTCAACAGAACATCTGAATACTTGACAGTTTTGTTTTGGTTTTGGTTTTAGAGGTGGGGTCTTGCTCTGTAACCCAGGCTATAGTGTAGTGGCACAATCATGACTCACTGCAACCTTGAACTCCTGGATTCAAGTGATCCTCATGCCTCAGCCTCTGTGAAGCTGGGACTATGGGTGTGCACTACCACACCTGACTAGTGTTTTTAAATTATTTGTACAGCTAGGGTTTTGATATGTTGCCCAGGCTGGTCCTGAACTCCTGGCCTCAAGCAATTCTCCTGCCTTAGCCTCCCAAAGTGTTAGGATTACAGGCATGAACCACTGCACCCAGCATTGATGCTTTTAAATCGAAGTTTTAAAATGAGAGTCCCCTCATCAGCTTTCTACAAAAGCAAAATTTCTTTTAATGAAAAATATTCATTAAACTTCACTGATGATTAGTGGCAGAAGATCAATTTGAATTGTGTATTAATTGAACCCAAAACTGAAGTCCACAAGAAACATCCCACTTTTAACATTTTTCTGTAAATCAGTTATAATCCATTCTGCAATCATTGGAGGATCCTGTTCATTTATCTTGTTCACAGCCTAGAAACCCAGAGACTGTGGAAATGTAGAAAATAGTCTCAATTTTCATTGGAAAAGTGATAAATAGGCCTCTAATAACCACTACTTCATAGATGACCCTGACATCTTCATGGTACAAGCTTAAAGTATTCTCTTGCCCTGTAGTGTTTGTCTACATCCTGCAACAAATGATAAGTTCTCTGCCTTTTCCTTTGCCATTTTCACAAACTCTTTTATGGGGCATAATATAGTCCCTGACAAGCTTAAGACCTTTTAACAATATAGTCAACCACTTTCCAGTTTCTCAGAATCACTCCTTTCTCATTCTCTTAAAATGTACCCTTCTCTTAACGAAAGGAAAAGTTTATATACAAATTTTCATTTTGGCCTTACATGGAAGAAAAATTTCCCAAAATTCCTGGCCACTATCTTAAAGTGGGAGAGGTAATGAGAAAAAAAAGACAGATAAATCATAAATCAATGTCCTAATAATTATACTACTTCAAAGTTCCAACAAGGAGTAATACATCTAAGGATAGAATGAAGAAAGAACAACATATGATAAGAGCCTTGGGGAAAGAGAAAACAATGTTACCGAAAAAAAAAAAAAAGATCATGTATAAAAACCTCAAAACGTCCTCCATATTCTTGACATATGTCATAGATATTTACTGTGTTTAGATATTGATATGGTTAGGCTTTGTGTCCCCATCCAAATCTCATCTTGAATTGTAAACCCCATTATCCTCACATGTCAAAGGAGGGACCAGGTGGAGGTAATTCAATCATGGGGGCAGTTTCCCCCATGTTGTTCTCATGATAGTGAGTGAGTTCTCATGAGATCTGATGGTTTTACAAGGGGATATTCCCCCTTTGCTTGGCAATTCTCCTTCCTGCTGTCTTGTGAAGAAGGTGCCTTGCTTCACTTTCTGCCATGATCGTAAGATTCCTGAGGCCTCCCAAGCCATGCTGAACTGTGAATCAATTAAACTTCTTTCCTTTATAAATTACCCAGTCTCAGGCAGTTTTTTATAGCAGTATCAAAACAGACTAACACAGTAAATTGGTACTGCAGAGAGTGGGGTGCTGCTATAAAGATACCTGAAAATGTGAAAGCAACTTTGGAACTGGGTAACAGGCAGAAGTTGGAACAGTTTGGAGGGATTAGAAGAAGACAGATGTGGGAAAGTTTGGAACTTCTTAGAGGCTTGTTGAATGGCTTTGAGCAAAATGCTGATAGTGATATGGACAATGAAGTTCAAGCTGAGGTGGTCTCAGATGGAGATGAGGAACTTGTTGGGAATTGGAACAAAGACGAATTTTGCTGTTTTAGCAAAGAGACTGACATTTGGCAGAAGAAATTTCTAAGCAACAAAGCATTCAAGAGGTGACTTAGGTGCTCTTAAAAGCATTCAATTTTATACATTCACAAATAGATGATTTGGAACTGGAACTTCTGTTTAAAAGGAAAGCAGAGCATAAAAGTTTAGAAAATTTTCAGCCAGACAATGCAGTGGAAAAGAAAAATCCACTATCTGAGGAGAAATTCAAGCCAGCTGCAGCCAGCTGCAGGAATTAGCATAAATAACAGGGAACCAAATGTTAATTGCCGAGACAATGGGGAAAATGTCTCCAGGGCATGTCAGAGGTCTTTAATCACAGGCCTCCCATCACAGGCCCAGAGGCCTAGAACGTTTTGTGGCTGGGCCCAAGGCCTTGCTGTTTTGTGCAGTCTCAGGATTTGATGCCCTGCTTCCCAGCCATGGCTAAAAGGAGCCAACATACAGCTCAGGTCATTGCTTCAGCGGGTGCAAGCCCCAAGGCATAGTGGCTTACACAGACTGTTGGGTCTCCAGGTGCACAGAAGACAAGAATTCAGGTTTGGGAACCTCTGCATAGATTTCAGAAGATGTATGAAAATACCTGAATGTTTAGGCAGAAGCTTGTTGCAAGGGTGGAGCCCTCATGTAGAACCTCTACTAGGGCGGTGTGGAAGGGAAATGTGGGGCTGGAGTCCCCATGCAGAGTTTCCACTGGGACACTGCCTAGTGTGGCTGTGAGAAGAGGGCCACCATCCTCCTAGACCTCAGAATGATAGATCCACCGACAGCTTGCACTGACAGCATGTGGCTGGAAAAGCCACAAACTCTCAATGCCAGCCCATGAAGGCAGCTGGGAATGGGGCTGTACCATGCAGTGGAACAGAGGTGGAGCTTTCCGAAGCCATGGGAGCCCAACTGTTGTATAAGCACAACCTGGATATGAGAGTCGAAGGAGATCATTTTGAAGCTTTAAGATTTGACTGCCCTGCTGGATTTCAGAATTGCATGGGGCCTGTAGGTCCTTCGTTATGGCCAATTTCTCCTATTTGAAATGGAGATATTTGCCCAATGCCTGTACCTTCACTGTATCTAGGAAGTAACTAACTTGCTTTTGATTTTACAGGCTCATAGGTGGAAAGGACTTGCCTTGTTTCAGATGAGACTTTGGATTTGGACTTCTGGGTTAATGCTGGAATAAATTAAGACTTTGGAGGACTGTTTGAAAGAAATGATTAGTTTTGAAATGTGAAAGAAACATGAGATTGCGAGGGGCCGGGGCAGAATAATATGGTTAGGCCTTGTGTCCCCACCCAAATCTCATCTTAAATTGTAATCTCTATAATCTCCATAATTCCCACATGTCAAGGAAGAGACCAAATGGAGGTAATTGAATCATGGGGGCAGTTTTCCACATACTATTCTGGTGATAATGAGTGCTTTTCATGAGATTTGATGGTTTTATAAGGGGCTCTTCCTCTTTTGCTTGGCAGTTCTTCTTCCCACCACCTTGTGAAGAGGGTGCCTTGCTTCCCCTTCACCATAATTTTAAGTTTCCTGAGGCCTCCCAGCCATGCTGAACTGTGAGTCAACTGAACCTCTTTCATTTATTAATTATGCAGTCTCGGGCAGTTCTTTACAGCAATATGAAAACGGACTAATGCAGATGTTTAGAATAGATAGTGTTAAAAGACCTGATAATTGAGAAACATATATATATGCATGTGCATACACACAGAACAGACAGATATGCACATTTCATTAAATATTATTTTCAGTATTTGGATAAACTAAAGAATAATTATATAATAAATGTTTTAAAACATTGTGTTTGGTTAGAGATTGTAGATCTGGCTGTTCTGTAACTAAAATAGCAAACTTACCCTAAGCTAATTTTCATACACTCATGTTTTTATTCAACCAATATTCCACTCTAATTTGATTATCTTTAAAGCACTGTAAGAGTACAGAAATATTTTCTAATCAAAAGCTTATAGAGAAATTGTATGTTGTTCCATTTGTTCTTACTAAGATGGCAATATTGTAGTGACTAATTTTCTCTGATTTAATAAAGCATATCATTTTGTCAACAATTTTAATAGTCTAATTACTATTGTTAGAAGATTTGTGGAGGTTAGTAACTCTTGAGCACAAAATTTAGAAAGTAGGAAATGAACTTGACCAGGTCAAGAGATTTATAACTCAGAAACTCTATTACTTTATAATGAACAAAGAGACAGTTTGGTTTTATAGATAGAATATTAGATATGAAGGGAGTCAAAAGTCATATTTCTGACTGCTATTTTACACACCATAATAATTTAATCAGTTTACAATTTTATAGTCACTGCCTTTATTTGAGTGGTAATTGCTTTAAATTCTTTGGGGACTGGGATTTTGACACAAACACAGGTAGATAATAGCTGTTATCTAAGTTTTCCATAATACGGACATATCAATGAGTGTAAAAAGTCTACCCCTCAATAGCTCTGTTTTTCTTTTAACTCCTGCTACTGAATGTCGATCCTGGAGAACAAAGAAGTACTCTTTCCCTAAGTTAGTGACACTTGATTTTTCCTAAATTACAGTTTTCTCTGAAAGGTAAATGAATAGTAGATTACATCTCAGCTGGCCAATGACTGATACCCTAGTGGGGCTGTCTCCTCCCACATGTCAGAGTTTTCCAGAAAAATGCTGTCAGGTCCTTAATGTTTTTGTCTGGGAAGTATTGTGAGGCTTTGGATTTAAAGAGTAAAATAAAGTCAAAATACCAAGATCTTTTGGGTGTGCCAACCAAGTATGGCAGCTCCATGGCTTTATTTAGGCAATTCTCACCTCTCTGGGGTTTAGGGAAACAGTATCAAGGTAAATCTCCATGTCACAGTATTTGATTTTCATTCTCCTCACAACCCCACTTCAAGTGTTGTAAAAGTCTTTCCCTCAGCAGGGGCTAAATTAGAGCAATATCCTACCCTGATTGCATTTTGTGGATTTCCATTTTCTATATTTTGCTTTTGAGGGTTGAGGAAAAATCATGGTCTTTTTTTTTTTATATACTTTAAGTTTTAGGGTACATGTGCACAATGTGCAGGTTTGTTACATATGTACACATGTGCCATGTTGTTGTGCTGCACCCATTAACTCGTCATTTAGCATTAGGTATATTTCCTAATGCTGTCCCTCTCCCCTATCCCCACCCCACAACAGTCCCCAGAGTGTGATGTTCCCCTTCCTGTGTCCATGTGTTCTCATTGTTCAATTCCCACCTATGAGTGAGAACATGCAGTGTTTTGTTTTTTGTCCTTGTGATAGTTTACTGAGAATGATGGTTTCCAGTTTCATCCATGTCCCTACAAAGGACATGAACTCATCATTTTCTATGGCTGCATAGTATTCCATGGTGTATATGTGTCACATTTTCTTAATCCAGTCTATCGTTGTTGGACATTTGGGTTGGTTCCGAGTCTTTGCTATTGTGAATAATGCCGCAATAAACATACGTGTGCATGTGTCTTTATAGCAGCATGATTTATAGTCCTTTGGGTATATACCCAGTAATGGGATGGCTGGGTCAAATGGTATTTCTAGTTCTAGATCCCTGAGGAATTGCCACACTGACTTCCACAATGGTTGAACTAGTTTACAGTCCCACCAACAGTGTAAAAGTGTTCCTGTTTCTCCACATCCTCTCCAGCACCTGTTGTTTCCTGACTTTTTAATGATGGCCATTCTAACTGGTGTGAGATAGTATCTCATTATGGTTTTGATTTGCATTTCTCTGATGGCCAGTGATGATGAGCATTTTTTCATGTGTTTTTTGGCTGCATAAATGTCTCCTTTTGAGAAGTGTCTGTTCGTGTCCTTCACCCACTTTTTGATGGGGTTGTTTGTTTTTTTCTTGTAAATTTGTTTGAGTTCATTGTAGATTCTGGATATTAGTCCTTTGTCAGATGAGTAAGTTGCAAAAATTTTATCCCATTTGTAGGTTGCCTGTTCACTCTGATGGTAGTTTCTTTTGCTGTGCAGAAGCTCTTTAGTTTAATTAGATCCCATTTGTCAATTTTGGCTTTTGTTGCCATTGCTTTTGGTGTTTTAAACGTGAAGTCCTTGCCCATGCCTATGTCCTGAATGGTATTGCCTAGGTTTTCTTCTAGGGTTTTTATGGTTTTAGGTCTAACATTTAAGTCTTTAATCCATCTTGAATTAATTTTTGTATAAGGTGTAAGGAAGGGATCCAATTTCAGCTTCCTACATATGGCTAGCCAGTTCCAAGCACCATTTATTAAATAGGGAATCCTTTCCCCATTTCTTGTTTTTGTCAGGTTTGTCAAAGATCAGATAGTTGTAGCTATGCAGCATCATTTCTGAGGGCTCTGTTCTGTTCCATTGATCTATGTCTCTGTTGTGGTACCAGTACCATGCTGTTTTGGTTACCATAGCCTTGTAGTATAGTTTGAAGTCAGGTAGCATGATGCCTTCAGCTTTGTTCTTTTGGCTTAGGATTGACTTGGCGATGCGGGCTCTTTGTTGGTTCCATATGAACTTTAGTTTTTTCCAATTCTGTGAAGAAAGTCATTGGTAGCTTGATGGGGATGGCATTGAATCTATAAATTACCTTGGGCAGTATGGCCATTTTCACAATATTGATTCTTCCAACCCATGAGCATGGAATGTTCTTCCATTTGTTTGTATCCTCTTTTATTTCATTGAGCAGTAGTTTGTAGTTCTCCTTGAAGGGGACCTTCACATCCCTTGTAAGTTGGATTCCTAGGTATTTTATTCTCTTTGAAGCAATTGTGAATGGGAGTTCACTCATGATTTGGCTCTCTGTTTGTCTGTGATTGGTGTACAAGAATGCTTGTGATTTTTGTACATTGATTTTGTATCCTGAGACTTTGCTGAATTTGCTTATCAGCTTAAGGAGATTTTGGGCTGAGACAATGGGGTTTTCTAGATATACCATCATGTCATCTGCAAACCATGGTCTTAATGGAACTGTGAGTTCAAGGTCCCACTCTTTGAAGGTTTCTGCCAGAATCCTTTAAATACCCAAGCATTACAGGGTAGAGCAAAATTGTTTCCTCTAGTTTTTCCCTACCACTGGCCCTGCCTTTCAGTCATTCAAGTAACAAAATCCAGGCCGTTTTCTTATCCCTAAAAATGATTACTAATTATACACACTCCTTTATAATATCTAATGCTCTCAACCTTTTAGGGCAGTAACAAAAAATATTTAGTAATTTCTGAGTTAATTTTTGATATAGTTTGTTACACTGATCCCATTATCACAGGATACATTATGAGTCTTGAAATATATTTTAGAAATTTATTGTTTTCATATAAATGTATCTGTCTGCATTATCTATTAAAGGAAGTCAAGGATACCAGCAAAAACCAGAAATGCAGATTAATTTAAGAGAAGTTACAAGACAGAGATCTAATCTACTATGTATACAAATTTAAAATGATCCAGAAATTATCAACACATAGGTAGGATTACTGAAGTAGTAATGAGGAAATTGATTATTAACAAAGTAAGAAAACTATAGGATTCTCACCTCATATTAAAGAAGGAAACTCACACTGTCTAACTAAAAGAGACAAATGTTATACCTCAGCTTATGAAGGTGTATGGAAATATACACAAACATTGTTAGATGAGAAAAAATTTCCAATAAATTTCTGAAGGCAAAATCAATAACTTAAATTTCTTACAAATTTAAAATTTCTACATGTCTACACAAAAAAAGGCAGCCAACATATTGGAAATATATATTGTTCCTGACTACCAGATTAGGAGCTGATAATACTTGGTTTGAACTTTGACTATTTTAATGGACTTTATTAAATTTTGTCAGTATCTAGATCCTCCTCTGATGTTTGAGGAATTTCTCACTGTAATAACTCATGCTATGGAAGCCAAATACTTGATTTTTCCCTCCTCCTACCACCTAGTTCACAATACTACAAGTCAGGCTTGTCCCTTGTCCTACAGTTCACACCCATGTGAGGTATTGATTTAGGGGCTTATTACTCAGCAAAGTGAGGAAAACAATCACTCAGTGGATTATGGTAACCCCCGCTCTCTGAAGGGGGTTCCTATTTCCATCATATAGATGAGCATGGTTCAACTCAATGAACCATGAGTCATACTCATTTGTCATATTGAAGAGTCTTTTTGGGCTGCTCACCTCTCTCTCAGATAATGACCACACATCTCTTACTCACCACATTTGGTCATCATCTGACCTTTCTCCCTTTTGAAGATTCAATTTTATTTTACATGATTCAATATGCACCCCCTAGTTTAGTTCCTTTTATTAATATGAATAGACTAAAGGTATAATGCATCTTATCTACCAAGTTCCCTTTAATGATTTGTTGGCAGAACCTACCAAGAAGCCAAAGATAAATGAGTCTGAAAAATGTAGGTTTTAGAGTCCCAGCACCATGATCATAGAGCATGGAAGAGAAGTGACATTGATAAACAATGGAAAAAATAACCACATTACCTCATGTATTTGTTTTGATGATTGAGTTATTCCTTATAAGATTCTTACAAAATAAGTGCTAAATAATCCTTTTTTTCTTAGGAGTGCATCTCTGGGGGGTGTTATGAGTTGAACTGTGAGCCCCCAAACTTACCAAATTCATATTTTGAAATCCAGTTTTCCAGTACCTTAGAATGTGACTTCATTTGGAAAATGGTTGCTACAGATTAAAGTAGTAAAGCAATCATACTAGAGTGTGTAGACCAGTAATCCAATATGACTGGTGTCCTTATACAAAAAGGGAACTTGGATGCAGACAGACACACAGGGAGAACTCCATATGAAAATAAAGGTGGAGATTGGGGTGATGTTCTTACAAACCAAAGAATGCCAATGACTGTCAGAAAACTACTAGAAGCTAGAAGAAAGTCATAAAAGTTTCTTCCTCGAAGCCTTCTTAAGAACTAACTCTACTGACACCTTGATCTTGGGCTTCTAGCCTCCAGAACCATGAGAAAATAAATTTCTGTTGTATAAGTCACCCAGTTTGTGATACTTTATTAAGACAGACCTAACAAAATAATACACATGGGAATCATTATTTGACTCCTTCACCCTAACTGTTGAGCTCAGAAATGTGCACCTGATGTAAAATTAGATTGGCTATAATATGTCTAATATTTCAGAACCTGAAAAGAAGTTGCTATGATAATTGCTCACAGGGATTTTGAATGCAAGACAGAGATATAAAGCAACTTATTGGTGGTTAGCTCCAAAAGCTGAGAGGTGCTAATAAAGAAGACAATGTACAGAAATTGTGAACAAGCAGAAGTCACGTATTACAAGGGAAATTACAAAGTAGTTTGTAGCAAGGACAAAAATTGACTAAAGACAAACAGAAATTTTACAGTAGTAATCAAAATGACAAAGCGATGAAGTTGTATATTGCAGCTAAAGCAGAATTTAGGAGACAATTTATATTCTTAATGCGGGTATTGGAAAAGGAGAAAAGTTGAAAATGCGCCATTTGAGCTTCAATATCAAGAATATGGAAAAGAGAACATCGAATTAAACTCAGAGTAGATATATAAATTAATCAAAATAAAACAAAAATAAATAGAAAACTTCTCTATAAGAGAGAAAAAATCCATAAAGCAGAGGCTAGTTCTTTACAAAATTAATAAAATATATTATACCTTAGTAAGGCATAGGAAAAAAGAAAACACAAATAATCAATTATCAAAATTAAAAACAAAAAGGGGTTATTACTTCTGATCTTTCAGACATTAATAAAAATTTTAACAATTTTATGCCAATACACTTAAAGGCTTAGATCAAACTTGTTCAATCCGCAGTCCATGGCCTGCATGTGGCCCAGGATGGCTTTAAAGGCAGTACAACACAAATTTATAAACTTCCTTAAAACATTATGAGTTTTTTTTAAAGCTCATCAGCTATCATTAATGTTAGTGTATTTTATGTGTGGCCAAGAGAATTCTTCTTCCAAATGTGGCCCAGAGAAGCCGAAAGATTGGACACCCTGCCTTGGATGAGATAGATAAACAAAAAACACAAGTTAACATAACTAACGCAAGAAAAAAAATGACTTCCTATATATATTAGAGAAATTTAATTGATACAAAATAATTTTTTCTTAAAGAAAATTTCAGGTTCGGGTGGTTTTGCTGGCAAATTCTTCCATACTTGTAAGAAAGAAATAAGACCAATATTATGCACACTTTTTTAGAAACTAGTAAAAGAATGAATGTTTTCCAGTTTATTTCATGAGACCACATAACTTTAAAACAAAAACTTGACAAAAGAAAAATTACAGAACAATATTAACTCAGACACAAAAATTTTAAATAAGATGCTAACCAATAGAAATCAATGATATACGAAAAGTATGAAATATCATAACCAAATGAGATTAATTCCAAAAATTTAATATAATATCCAAAATTTATCAATGTAATTCGATACATTAATGAAAATGAAATCATTATTTTTTCAATAAAGAATAATAATTTGATTAGATTTAACACCTATTCATGATGAAAACTATGGTCAAATAAGAAATAGAAAAGAGTTTCTTTATCTGGCATAAGGTATCTACAAAAAATCCTAAAAGACAGATAGCTAATTGTGAAATATTTAACACACACACAGATGGAGAACAAAGCAAGAATTTCACCATCAGCACTATATTTGACATTCTATTAGAGGCCCTAAACAGTAAAATACTTACAAAAAAGTAATAAAAGGTATAAAGTTTGAAAAAAATAAGTAAATTTTTACTATATACTCTTGATATATGTGGAAAATCCAAAATAAATTATAATAATAACTTACACATAAATTTATTAACACTCTCAATTACATAATTCAGCAAAAATGCCTCCTAATAAAAAGATAAAAATAAATCAATTTTACAAATTCCCAAAAATCACTGTATTCTTGAGAGTAAATCTAATGAAAAATGTACCAGAACTCTGCACTGAAAACTGCAAAATATTTAAGAGATAAATTAAATAAAATGGAGAGATATGGCATGCTAAAGGATTGGAACGCTAAATACCATTAAGTCTTTAATCCTATCCAAAGTGTTATAATGATTCAACATGTTGTCTATGAAAATCTTGAGAGTTTTTTTGTTTGTTGTTTTTGTGTTTTTATTTTTTTAGAAATTGAAGACCTGATTCTAAAATTTATGTGAAAACTCCAAGGAACTAGAATAGCTGAGGCAATAGAAAAAAACATAGCTGGAGGATTTAAAATACTGGCTGCAAAGCCTTGATATAAAGCTACAGTATTGGCAAGAAGAATTTGATTAAGAGAAACAAAATAGGGATACCAGAAACAAACTTCAACAAATAGAGTCACCTGGTTTATGACAATACCATCACACTTTTTACAAAAGTGTTTGATTTGAGATCAATTTGATATCCACATTGAAAAGTGTATCTTGAATCTTATCTCACCTGACACACAAATGTGAAATTCAAGATGGATTTTTTTTTTTTTTTTTTTTTTTTTTGAGACGGAGTCTTGCTCTGGCGCCCAGGCTGGAGTGCAGTGGCGCAATCTCGGCTCACTACAAGCTCCACCTCCCGTGTTCACGCCATTCTCCTGCCTCAGCCTCTCCGAGTAGCTGGGACTACAGGCGCCCGCCACCTCGCCCAGCTAATTTTTTGTATTTTTTACTAGAGACGGAGTTTCACCGTGGTCTCGATCTCCTGACCTCGTGATCCGCCCGCCTCGGCCTCCCAAAGTGCCGGGATTACGAGCATAAGCCACTGCGCCCAGCCTCAAGATGGATTATAACAACAAAACGTAAGAGCTGAAACCACAAAACTTCTAGAAGGAGTTTATAATAGAGTTTACTTGTCTCTATTATGTAGAAATCTTTATCTATTTCAAGGCCGCAAAGACATACTCTCATGAGTATGTCTTTGCGGCCTTGAAATAGATAAAGATTTCTTAAACAGGAAGCAAAAAATATTAACCGTAGAAGAAAAGATTGAAAATTAAACATCATTTAAATTAAGAATTTCAACTCGTTCTGTCAAAGTAGCCATACTCAGAATATAAAAGTAATCCTTATAAGTTAAAAAGAAAAACCCATACAACCCAGTAAAGGAATAGCCAAAGACCCAAGCAGGCACTTCACGAAAGAAGATATCCAAATGACCATTAAACATATGGAAAGGTGCACAGCATTATTTGTCATCAGAGGAATCCAAACTAAAACCTCAATGAGATACCACTACAGACTTAGAATAGCTAAACTTAAATAGATGTACAATACAGAGAAAGTGTAATGGCTAGAGGGAGGTTTTGGTGGGAGGTTATGTTTATACAACCATCTTGGAAAATTAGCAATATCTACTAAAATAAAATATATGTCAAACTTTTGACCCAGCATTTCCATTCCTTGGCATATGTTCAACAGAAATGACAGTTTACGTTTGTCAAGACTTGTATGAGGATGTTCATCATAGCGTATCTATAATAAACCAAACCTGGAAACAATCCAAATGCCTTTCAATGATAAATGGGATAAACTATGTTATATTCATGCGGTGGAACAGTGTATAGCACTAAAAGGACAAAATAAGAATACAGGACAACAGGACAAATCCTACATACATTATGCTGCACAAAACAAACAGACACTGAAGAGTATATTTTGCATGATTGCATTAATATGAACTTCCAGAACAGGCAAAGTAGCTTAGTTTGGGATATAATGTGGAGGAGTGTAAATTAGGAGAAACATGATAGAGCCTTTGGGGATGCTGGAAATATTCTACAGCTTGATATGATTAGTGATGGCATAGAGGTGTACATATATAAACATTTACTGAGCTATACACTTTGAAATTTTTGTATTTCAAAAAAATAGCATAGTATTGGAAGGAGTAGAGATCCAAAAAATATTCAGCACTGAAGAGGGACAAGTAAACTCTATTATAAAAGCCACGTGATTCCCACCTGTTCCACTCTCCTTGAGTTCTTGTCACTTAGCTGTTCCTGCCTTCTCACCAGGTGAGCCTGAGGCTCCACTCTTCCTCCTCTACTCATCCTATGAGTGAGTTCTGGGTCTGTATCTAGGCTTCTTGTCAATCAGTTTTCCTTGTATAACTTTACCAATTTCCTGATCACTGAGTGAATCTCTGTGGAGACTAAGCATCACTCCACCCAGTGAAGCTTACATCTCCCTCTAGATTACTCTAGGTTTGTTCTTCCCATCTGGAAAGTTACCTCCTTTCCTCTTCATTTATCTATCACTTATTAGTTGTAGCATCCTCTGAAATATCTCTATTAACAGGGTACTCTTCCAACTCTCAAAGCTGTTGCATCATATTCATACTGCATAATGAACACTTTTATTTGATATCTCAGATACTCCTTTGGCTTTCTTTCACCTTATTCAAATTTTTGCTCACCTGTTGGCCCTTTCCTAAAATCTTACTTTAAATTTGCAACACTAAACTTCTGTCCTTACATTGCTTTATTTTTCTTTCTAGCATTTTGCACCATGCATGTCCCCGAACAAACAAACAAAATTACTCCTCTAAACCAAAAATAATACCTAGCACATAATGGCTACTCAGTAAATATTTAATAAATGAATAAGTGAATATTAAAAATTCTTAATATTATGTACTGCACAATGTAATTTATAATTTTGTGTGTTTTCATTGCTAATGTTTTTATTTGTGTATATGTTGTAGTTAAATAAACTTTATTATTAATTCATTTATTGGGTGTGTTTTCTGGGTTACTTGACTCTTTCCACATACTGCTGTTTTTGGTAATCTTTTCCTTTAAAGTATATTTAACAATACATCTATGAATTTTAAGCTATAAATTATATAATCTAAAATTCACTTTTTTTCAATTTGTTAACTCCATTGGAGACTATAACAATGGAAAGCACATTCTTTGCCTACATGGGAATAGAAGTGATTTGAAGAAAATCCAAAAAAGTATTTAAATCAATGATATGCTTGAAATCATAAGGGTGAAAGTATTCAGAAAAAGCTAATACTAATGTGACATATGATTATATAATCAGAGCTGGAATCTTAGAGAACTTATTGGTGGCCTATAAGTGAAGATATATATGATATAATGTTGAAAATAATAAAACCATAATCATATAATTTTTTTCATGAGCTACTTTTTAGCCTCATTGTTGTTTTTTGTTTCTTCTCTCCAAATTTTGCTGGAAAATATACTTCTGTTGTTTCACTAAGTACCTTCTTGGTTATATATTTACTGCCTAAAACCATTTAAATAATGCTATTTATGACATAATTAAAATTCCTACCTCTCAATGGAAAGCGAGATTAAACTTTAACGATTCCAAATAATCAGTATATTTTAAACAACGTGGGATTAGTCTAGTCATACAGAGTCTGGAAGAAATTAGTTGAGAATCAAGAAGAATTTCTTGGTTTCTTAGATAGCTCAAAATCCTTACATAAATGAACAGTTCGATGTAGAACAAAATAGGGTTAAAATTCTCAGTATGACCACAAGTATTTCTACAGGCTTCTTGAAAGAAAAGCATGCATTGATACATGCTATCATGGCAAATATTCTTAGTAGCCCCTGTATCTTTAAATTGCACTGGTAGTTTTAACTTAAATTAAACTCATTGTTATCAGTCCCTGTAGTTGTGTGAAAAGTTTACTAAGTGACATCACAAAGTGAAACGAATAATACAACAATAAAAATGAAGGCAGGTTAATTAAAATGAAAGCCATGAAGGCTTCTTTAGGAAAGACATCCTATTTCATATTGTAAGTCAAATCCTCCCCTTTCCTTCTTTCTTTACATGTCCAAATTCTAACGCTTACAATTCGAAATAAAATTTTACAATAAATTAAGTAAAGACTTATATGTCAAAACATACCAATGTATGTGGGAATTTTTTTAAAATGCCATCTATCTTTTTTTTCTGTTTTAAGAAAATGCATTTAAATCATTCCAAACAGTATGTTATGAAGGCAAGCAATCAGCGCAGCCAAGCTGAAAAGAGGAATGAATTTTCCTGAGAAATAAAAGGAGAAGAACAGATAAAATGAAATATTTTGTGCTATTTAAATTGCAAATGCAGTTGTTTTTTACCAATGTCTCCAATGCCATTTTGGCAGCTTCGAATAAATGATGAACGTGGCATCTTTTTCTCCTCACTGTTATCAACAGTTTAGACAGTGCGATTAA
Organism: Hylobates moloch; assembly: GCF_009828535.3. Lineage (NCBI taxonomy): Eukaryota > Metazoa > Chordata > Mammalia > Primates > Hylobatidae > Hylobates > Hylobates moloch. The sequence continues at coordinate 133,123,551 of NW_026652277.1, forward strand.
TTTCTCCTAGGTACATGAGGAATTTTTTTCTCTTCAAAATTTTGGCAGTTGTTTTTTTTGTTATGTTCAGAGTTTCCATATGCTTGGCAGTAAATCTGATAATTTCATAAAAACACAGTGTCCATAGGGGAGAAAAAGGCAAGATTAGGACCAGAAGAATAATGACTTTTTGTAAAGAATTCATACAATTTTTTCTACTGTTTTCTTCATTTTATGCTGAAAAGTTAGAGTTTGTATTTAGGATTTCAGCTTCTCAAAAAAATGATTTGAAAACACCATATGTTTTTTAAATGACCTCTAAAATCAACTGCTACTAAAAATTTGCAGGGTATTTATAATCTGAATACATTTATATTTAGCCCTTTCAATTACAATAGAAGCATCTTTTTCAGTTATTCTCAAGCACAATATGCAATAATTATGCCCTTATTGTCATGTGAACTTACTAACTGTTATATTCTTGGAGATGAGTTAGGCCAAACCTATTTCTGGATTTCCAATAGGTAAATGAAATTATTATTAGTGTCTTGACCAGATAAGAGGATGACACTTTTCATTCTTGCTTCACGGTCTATCTTCTTGCTAGGGAAAGATACCCCTTGGAGAAAGCCCCTCCACTCCATCTACTCATAGCACCTTGGGAGAAATTCCAAAAGGCACTGCTCAGACCCTAGAGCCTTGTTGGCCCTGGTGTCTGGGGAGACTTTTTCAGGGAGAGAGAGACTTCTTTTTTTCTTCCATAAAATCCCAATATTAAAAACCTAGATTAGAACATAACATTTCTTCCTCCTCATGACTCCCCACACAGGAGCAGCTGGAGCTGAACTGTTGAGGTCTAAGAAAGCCCTCAGCAAGCAGCCTGTGCTGGTTAATACACAGATGGCAAAGTAGATGTTTTCTGTCTGGCTCTGACCAGGGCCGCTGTCTTCTAGCTCTAGTGGATTGTGACTTCCAAGATTTAGGATGGGGCTTCTGAGCAAAAGGAAGTGCAATTTAACAGATTTCATTAATAGTGAAGTGTCACCTTGTTTTCCTTTCTCTCTGTGTGTGTGTCCCTAACAGAACTTCTGGGATGACTAGGTGGTGGCCCCATACCAAGAATCTACTATGTGTTGGGATGCCACAGGAAATGCCTCCTGATTTTAGACACTCTCTGGAAAAAATTACATTTGACTTGTTTTGTAAAAGCTTATTAAGAATATTTGTCTAGGGTGTATTTTCACTACTCTTTTGATATATGCTCCTTTCTACCCATGTAATTATCCCAATATTTTTAGGATAAGGCTAAATATGAGCTAAAATATAATTATAAGCAATAAAATGTTTTCCAGAAATTTTTAACTGAAGAAGAAATCTACAATTTTTACTAATTTTTCAAGCCTCAATCAAAATTTATCTTCTTCATGTAAATCTTCTATGACTGGCCTGCCTTGAGTAGTCTCTATCCTCTGTTGTCATATAATAACTTTTAAAAGATCAATTCCTTTGGTAATGAATTGTATGTACCTTGTGACATTTCTTCATTTTATGTGTTACCTGTTGTTTTGAAATTATCATTTTCTTTGTGTTTCTAAAATGTACCCAAATATATTGTGACACTTTAGAGGGCACTGATTTTTAAAAATTCCTTGATAGTAATAATAATAGTTAAGTGTATTGCACTCTGACTATATGGCAGATACTGCTCTGACTATTTTACACATTGGTCCTCACCACAAATTTGAGGTTAGTACCATTATCTTCACCTTTTTTTGGATGTGAAAGTAAAAACTAGTAAGTGTTTGAGTTGTATTAGCCTCAGCCCCTAATATTTTGCCCAGAAAACAATAAATATTTTTATAAAAAGGAAATAATGAATTTGAACCCTTTGAGAAAATGTTGAGTCCCACAGTCTCCCCAAAACATAACACTAATTCGTTTGCAATCCAAGGAGTGTTTGTATTTCTACCCTTTTGTGAAAAACAAAACCATGTGTGTCTAAACCAGACATAAATACAGAACATAAGCACTGAAAGAAATAGACATTTTCTAGTTATTAGCTCCTTTTCATTTTCCCAACGTCACAGAACCATTGGGAGGAGAGGCAGGATGCTGGTCCAGAGCCCTATCAATTTAGTCTAAGTTGAATTCCCAAGAAATATTTTTATTGTGTTATTCTACTAGGACAGGCGGTTAGTAAATGAATTTGTGGAAAAGAAAGTTTTCCTCACAATAGGCTTAGTAGCAAGGCTTTAATAAGATTTGCTGAGTACTCCATGTGCAATAGATGTAAGAAGGTCAAGAAAACAGATTTTGTTTCATCAATTCTTTGGTCTCCATGTGGTAAACTTTCCAAAACTTTTTAGAGCAATTTCTTAACACCATTTATTGAATTTAGATATAATAAAATCTCACAGAGCCTTGTATTATTTTTCTTTATGATGAAATCCAAGATCCTCTCTGATTAGCATGGGTTTCTAAAGCCTAATTCAAATAAAGGTAGAGTATACAGTTCCTGACATTTCAATATGATTTTTTCCTCACTTTCCAGTCATTTATCAAAAATCCTTTCAATTTTAATTATATTCTTTCAATATACATTTCATTTTGTGATTCCATGTACTGATGAGTCTAAAAGTAAACTGTTTTCAGGAACTATTGGGTAAACATTGAAATCTTTTTTTGACCCTATTACCTCTAACTGGCCATTAATTCATCCATTCATTCAACTGGCAAATATTCATTACAAGAATCTTATTTAATCTTATATAATCATGTTACCAGGATGTAAAGATACTTTGCTGAGTAAAACAAACATGTACCTTACTGTTAAGTCTAGTGAGCAAGCCAGACATTAATGGAGAAATTACAATAGATAAATTGTAACTGCAATGAGTTCTATAAAACAAAATATATGAGAAATCATGCATTCTTATAGAAGATGTCCATCACCTTTCTGATGACATATCTAATGAGAATTCAGAAATAGCACATTATTAAAGTATTAAAAATAGATATAAAAATGAATTTGCTTATTGCCATTTTAGATGCTTATTCATATAAATTAATTTCAAGGACCTAATGTCATGTATGACTCATCCCAGAATTTTGCATGAACACCAACTCATTAATTTGTTTTGGATTTAAAAAATTTTTCTTTAAAATACCCTAACTGAATTCACTTATATAAATAAAGCATAAAAATGCATTTGAATGCTGTTAAATTTCTAAAATAAACATAACTATTTTTAAATTCAGATGGCAAAAATATCTGAACACTAAATTTCACTATAATATTGTAATGAAAATAAGTTTAAATAATATTACATTATGTTTCTAGAAAGAATGCAATGATCAAAAAATTTGGAATATTTTCTGTAATATATAAAACATTTCTGGAAAAGATTGAAAAATGTGTGTAATGTTATTGAGAATTTGAGAAATCGTCAATTATATAAATAAAAATGAGAAAATTTAAATAATTTATTTTACAAACTCAAATATGAAGGTTACTTATAATATTTTTATTTTTATTTTCAGAATATTTATGAATGTGTAACTGATAACCAGCCAATAGCCAGGTTAATCACATCATATTGTTTTAGTATAATGTTCTCAAGCATGAGTGATGTTAAAAAGAAGAACAACAAGAAAACGTAGTGTGGAGTCCAGTCCAGTATTCAAACACAAATAATTACAGAGATATTCAAATTGTAGGAAATGTTCAATGTATATTTGAATTACAAAATTGAAGTGGGTGTCTTTTTACAAATGTCCATTAATGCTAATAAGGAAAGAAGCACAGAGTACTGGGGCGCCACTAATCAGGCATTGTCAATGTGGGGTCAAAAGAACTAAGTGATAAAGGCAAATTTTATACACTTAGTAGTAAGTAGGAGATTATTATGTATGATTTTATCTTAATTGGTTTTGAGAATTAATTGGGTGGTAACAAAAGCTGGTAAAAAGCTTTTCATTTGAGTAGAACAATTAAAAACCCCAAAAGGCTTGGAGTGGATGATAACCATTCTACTGGATTAACTCCTAGCTATAAAATCAGAAGCAATTTATTATTTATCTGAAAATTAAGTTAATGTTAATGACTAATGTATATTACTCAGTTGAGTACATTTCAACTGTTTAAAGCATGTTTCTTTAGATAAGGTCAAGTCTGTATAAATAACTGATATAATAGTAAGCAATTTCTATGACTACTTTTTTCTCATTTAGATCAAAATTGAAAATATATATAATTAAAGTAACAAGATATAGTATTTATTATTCTCTAAGAGCTAAACTGGGTTTTTTTCTGGTTTTTATTTTTGAATTTTTGTTGTTTTTTGTTTCTGTTTGGTTTATCTGTCTGATTTGCCATGCTAAAAATTAATATTGGGCTTAAATTACAAATAAGGAAAAAAATTCCAGCCATATACAATAACATGGATGAACCTGGAGTACATTATATTAACATGAAATAAGCCAGGCACAGAAAGACAAATACTGCATAATCTCACTCATATTTCGTATCTAAAAAAGTAGAACAGAGAAGTGGAGAATAGTGGTAATTTCCAAGAACTGGAGGAGTAGCAAGGTAGGGAGGACGGAGGAGATGTTAGTCAAAGCATACAAAATTTCAATTAGGAGGAAAAAGTTCAAGAGATCTATCATACAATATGGTGACTATTGTTAATAACAATTTATACTTGAAAATTGCTAAAAGATTAGATTTTAAGTGTTCTCATTTCAAATATATGAGGCAATTTATATATTAATTAGCTTGATTTAGCCATTTTCACACAGTGTACATCATGTTGTACACCATAAATACACACTTTTTTGTCAATAAGAAAGAAAGAGGCAGGGAGGGAAGAAGAGAGGGAGGCAGGGAAAGAAGAGCCTTTATTTCTGGATTTCTATGTCTTGATAAGGTCAAAATTATCTCAGCCTTTCTTAAGATTAATTTCTTAAAATTTCAACTTATCTTTTAACGTAGTGGTTCAAAGTAAGAAAGTTGAATCTAGCCTTGATATTTATTATAAGTAAAATATTTTGGAATAAACCCTAGTTTGTCAGCAATTAAGGGGACTGAGTTCACTGTCAAGCAAATATACATGAAGACTGATCATTTATTTTTAGAATCCTAGAATGCTAAATTAAATTATGGCTGAAGAAAAATATTTAGTCACAAATGACACACATGTATTTATAATACTGCTGCAATGATACGATTTTCTAGTGTTATGCTTAATTGGTTAATATTCAGCAGGAACCATTTGTTCTTCTCCCAGTATTTATTAATGAATTTCTTATCATATATTACAAATTCATTTGCCTACATTTTATCTTCTTATGTTTAAAAAGGAGTGGCAATGTTTTTGTATGTTACCAGATTGTTAAGCAGATTAGTTAGAACAAATGTCAGATACTTTGGGTACTTACATAAGTGAAATGAAAGGATTAGTCCAGAATTTTTTGTTAATACCCGATGTGGATTCTGTTTACTACAAAGATGTGGAATAAAAGCATCAAGATATTTTAAAGTGAAAAATGTTTGGTTTAAATTGAGTGTAGATTTATCCACCTTTAAAATAGGTTTCCAAAATTGTTTTATACATGATTAACATTCCTCAATTATATTTGTGAAAAAGTAATTATTCAGGTAAGTAAACATATACCACACTAACAAAATACTGAGATCCAATGCAAATTTAGAGTATATCTAAGCAGATACAAATAAAGCAAGAGAAAAAGCAAGTGGAATAAAATGTCAGAAAGTTTATTATCTCAATAAGAAATACTGGGTTTTGTGTTTTGAAACCTGTTCCGAAATGGTAAGCTTTCTTTGTATTCACCAAGCATGTTTGTTTTCATATTTTCATAGTCGTTCAACAGTCTTTGACAAGCTCTTTGTGGCTAAGGAAATTTAAAACTACTACTTTGAAATTCTCTGAACAACTCACAGATACCATCAAAATATACTGCTATAGTATCAAGCAATGTTGAAGAATTATGCCTTTAAAGTTTTGCCAAGAAACCTAGCAAGCTTCTTTCTTTCATTATTGAGCAGAGTTCTACACTGCCTGCCTTTGGGCTAGGCAGTTCCAAAGATTATTTCTCACGTAACAGCTTACTGCAAAAGTTTTAGACCAGAAAAAGACTTATTTCTCTCACTCCAAGGGAGCAACATGATGTAAACAGAAAAAAAAACAATATGCTAAAGCAGAAGAACTGTCTCAGCAAATCATGGAAACTTCCTAGAATTTGGTCTTTTTATTCAGAAAATGATGGGCGTGTCATTGCTGGTGTCTCACTGATATGGTTTTTCTGTGTCCCCACCCAAAATCTCATATTGAATTGTAATCTGGATTATAATCCCCCACGTATTGGGGAAGGGGCCTCATAGGAAGTGGTTAGATCATGGGGGCGGTCCCACTATTCTTTTCTCATGATAGTGAGGGACTTCTCATGAAATCTGATGGTAGGTTTCTTCCTACCTATTCTCCAGTGTCTTCCTATAAAGCCTCTACCTGGCTGGCTGCAGTGAGGCTGAGTCAGGTGGATCACGAGGTCAGGAGTTCAAGACCAGCCTGGCCAATATGGTGAAACCTAGTCTCTACTAAAAATACAAAAATTAGCTGGGTGTGGTGGCGCATGCCTGTAGTCCCAGCTACTTGAGAGGCTGAGGCAGAAGAATTGCTTGAACCTGGGAGGCAGAGGTTGCAGTGAGCCGAGATCACACCACTGCACTCCAGCCTGGGCAACAGAGCGAGATACCATCTCAAAAAAAAAAAAAAAAAAAAAGCCTCTACTCTTTCCTCTCTTTGATTCATTCCTATAAATTTCACAAGTTCATTTTGGTCCCAGCTGCCTCAAAAAATGCTCTCTGATAGAAAAACTCTTCTCACCCTTTTTCTTTCCTAGTTAACACCTAATCATCCTTCAGAGAATCCAATAAAAAAGTCATTTCCTTAGGAAAGCCTTCCTTGACCACATGATGTTTTAATTTTAAATGTTCTTATAAGCACTGTCTACCTCGTCTTCATTGTCCTTGCCATAGATGCAGTCTTACATTTATATATGGGCTTATTTGATAAAACTAGATTGTGAGATCAATAAGGGCATAAATGATTGTTGCCTAGCAATTACTCTAGTGTTTAGCATGTAGTAAGTACTCCATAAATATCAATTGCATGAAGGAGTGATTCTTTAACTTTTATTATTCTGCCACTCAGTAGTCTCAATTTAATTTGAATTTTTCTGGTAATATTTTTTGGCAAATCTTTGTGTAAGTATTAAGCATGCAAAATGGCAACTATGGAAAACTTATCCAATTGCCAGTCTCTTCTCAGATCAACAAGGGAATGGAACTGGAATGCTTCCTTGGTATTCAGTGATAGGGCAATCATTGACTAACACCCAAGCTAAAAGCTCAAACAGTGATTATTATTAGTATCCAAATTGCCAGTAACAGCCTAAGCTACATTCAAGCTGACGAAGTAGTGAACATGTCTTTCATAACTTTCACCAACAACCTGAGGTGCACACACCCCTCTGCCCTTTTTCTCTTAACAAAATCCCCTGTCAAGTCATTGGTCCCTGTAACTGGCATTTTAATCTCCTTGTGTGGTTCTGCTTGTCCCATTTCACACTTCTTGTCAGCACGCTCTTCTGCAGCTTAATGCCTTCAGAGTCATGCATAGTTCTATTGTAACTTAGATTCTTAAACTCCTTAAGGATCTTTAAGATTCAATTTTTTTTGCCATAGCAACTGGTTAAATCCTAATTCTGTGACTGTATTTTGCACTTTTGAGGGGACAGATTTATAGGGCAATCTGTGCATTCATCCAGCTTGCCCCCACACCTTGAAGACTAGAAAAATAAGCTCTCTGAATTCTCTGAAGGGCATGTAATACTGAAGAGCATACTCTGCATCTAGATGTCTGTCCACACAAAATGGCTCAATAATCTATGCATTTTAACTGAGTAAAACACTAAAGACTGTTCAATTTACTTCACATGAATTCCCTTTAGTCAGTCAAATGACATGTATGTGAAAGTATGCTGGGAATGTTCACCTTTGACCCCTCTCAATGTAACATGGGTTATATAGGTGCATCATAGTATGGGGCTAGAAGTATAGATTTCAAAACCATGATGCACTGACCCTCACATAATATCTTTGACATTATCTAACACTATGAATCTCATTCTATAATTATCATAGGAAAATCATAATAATACCTATCTACCACTTACTAATATGAAATGAATGAATGCAGCATGAGTGCCTATGGTACATTTGGTAAATATTCTATTCTTTCCTTTCCTATTCTCTCTTACTACTAATATTTGACAATGCCTTTCCTCCGTAGAATTCTTGAGGCTGTCCACACAGGCTCAGATCCATCATGCCCAACTGAAAACGATTACTTAGTTCTTTAGTATCTTCAGCCCCCCAACTCTTATCATCCATAATTATTTTTGCTGGATTAAGTCCAAGTATGCAGCATGGCTGGACCTCTTACTTCAGCTATTCTAGAGTTTGACCATGCAGTCTTTAGGGCATTTATGAAAGATTAACTCTAACTATTCTGCTTTATTTTGTCTATCACTCCAATTCTCTGTTGCTGTTGGAGCACCAACATTGATGTGATCAGAACCATGGCCAGCTCTTTCTATCACTTTGTCTTACTTCTTTATCTCCAAACACGGGTCTTATTTCTAGCGGATGGGTGGCTTGGTTCTCACTGCTGCCCTCCATTTAATTTGAAGACTGGAGTGCCAGTTTTAATTCCTCTACCATATAACATCTTTGTGAATACCAACACAGGATGAACCACACCTAAATTTGCCACCGTGAACTAAAGTGTCTGGCCACCATAGCTGATTCATAATCTTCTCTTTCAGTCTTCTCCTTTTCTCCCCTCTTGCAAAGCCTCATATTTCTGGGGTCAGTGCCTGTTTCTCCAGCCTAATAGAAGTATCCTGTTAGAATAAAATACTTTATGCAACCACGACTAAGAGAAATTTGGAGAAAATAAATTCTAGTTGAGAAAATCTGAGAAGCTGTTTTCTATTAAAATATAAACATTGGCCATTATATAGATGAAATCATAATAAAAATAGAAGAAAGATGTTCTAGCAATAATTATTGATATTTAACTTTTAAAACTAAGACAAATAAATTAACTTGGTTGCTAGTCTTATAAAAGAAACTAAAATTGCATGGTCCCTACTCACCCACAAACCCTACACTCAGCTCACTAATTCTCTGGAGTCAATGGCCAAGTTTCTTACAGTCCACGTTAACCTACTGACATTTGAACAATTGACCTGGAAAATTTGAAGAACATAAGTCTAATAGCTTTTTCAGCCAAAATGTCTGTCATCTTTGGTGGTGGGCAACACACATTTGACAGCAGGTTTCTGTCAGCCTGGCTGACTCCAGATTTCTTGAAGTGCTAAGGGAATAGCTCAAAATGTAAGATGGAAGCTCCCAATCAGGTCTGTGTTCCCTGGATTTCTCCAGCTCTCCATTTAAATTCTTGATCCTTAAAACAATACATTTTAAAATCTGTTCTAGCTTCCACCTGCATCCAAATGTTTTATCTTTCAGACCATCACTTTCAGGGAAAAAAAAAGTATTCTCCATTTGTAGACTCCAAGAAGTGCCTAGTATTTTTGGCCCTTTTCAGTCAACTCAGAAACAAAAAGACAAATGCTGATGTTGATCTGTTTCTAGTTGATTTGGCCAATTCTCATTAGAATCTCAAAAGAGGTGTAATATACTTATCCTTAGGTCAAGTTTCATGGCAATAATTTCAAGAATAAGCAACCCAAAAGTAAATATACTATTCAATGTAACCAAACAACCTAATTAGAAATAACGATGCCTCAGAATTTATAGTAAAATATATTTTACTCTCTCTATTTTTCTCATCAAAGTTTAAATTTTAAAAGTCCTTAGAATAAAAATTTGGGAGTGCAATGTCAATTCTGTTTATTTTAGGAAATAAATAATTCAGTGCTGGTTATTATTAAATTTAAGTACCCTGTTTATTCTCATAAATTCAAATTCACCTTTGAAAAAATAACTGTGATTAAGGACAAATAATTTCAAATAAATAAAAACCCAGAAGTAAACATTATAACCCAATTAGTTTTTTCCTCTATGAATGTATGTATGTTTCCCCCAAATTCAGATTGTACAGAGTATTGTTGATTTCTTTTTGCTCATTATCTGCTTTGTTTCATGGCAAACAATTCT
>NW_026652277.1:133138796-133141137 GCF_009828535.3 Hylobates moloch
ATTGGAATAGTTTCAGAAGGAATGGTACCAGTTCCTCCTTGTACCTCTGGTAGAATTCAGCTGTGAATCCATCAGGTCCTGGACTCTTTTTGGTTGGTAAGCTATTGATTATTGCCACAATTTCAGAACCTGTTATTGGTCTATTCAGAGATTCAACTTCTTCCTGGTTTAGTCTTGGGAGGGTGTATTTGTCAAGGAATTTATCCATTTCTTCTAGATTTTCTAGTTTATTTGCATAGAGGTGTTTGTAGTATTCTCTGATGGTAGATTGTATTTCTGTGGGATCGGTAGTGATATCCCCTTTTTCGTTTTTTATTGCATCTATTTGATTCCTCTCTCTTTTCTTCTTTATTAGTCTTGCTAGCGGTCCATCAATTTTGTTGATCTTTTCAAAAAAGCAGCTCCTGGATTCATTAATTTTTTGAAGGGTTTTTTGTGTCTCTATTTCCTTCAGTTCTGCTCTGATTTTAGTTATTTCTAGCCTTCTGCTAGCTTTTGAATGTGTTTGCTCTTGCTTTTCTAGTTCTTTTAATTGTGATGTTAGGGTGTCAATTTTGGATCTTTCCTGCTTTCTCTTGTGGGCATTTAGTGCTATAAATTTCCCTCTACACACTGCTTTGAATGTGTCCCAGAGATTCTGGTATGTTGCGTCTTTGTTCTCGTTGGTTTCAAAGAACATCTTTATTTCTGCCTTCATTTCATTATGTACCCAATAGTCATTCAGGAGCAGGTTGTTCAGTTTCCATGTAGTTGAGCGGTTTTGAGTGAGTTTCTTAATCCTGAGTTCTAGTTTGATTGCACTGTGGTCTGAGAGACAGTTTGTTATAATTTCTGTTCTTTTACATTTGCTGAGGAGAGCTTTACTTCCAACTATATGGTCAATTTTGGAATAGGTGTGGTGTGGTGCTGAAAAAAATGTATATTCTGTTGACTTGGGGTGGAGAGTTCTGTAGATGTCTATTAGGTCCACTTTATGTAGAGCTGAGTTCAATTCCTGGATATCCTTGTTAACTTTCTGTCTCGTTGATCTGTCTAATGCTGACAGCGGGGTGTTAAAATCTCCAATTATTATTGTGTGGGAGTTTAAGTCCCTTTGTAGGTCACTGAGGACTTGCTTTATGAATCTGGGTGCTCCTGTGTTGGGTGCATATATATTTAGGATATTTAGCTCTTCTTTTGAATTGATCCCTTTACCATTATGTAATGGCCTTCTTTGTCTCTTTTGATCTTTGTTGGTTTAAAGTCTATTTTATCAGAGACTAGGATTGCAACCCCTGCCTTTTTTTGTTTTCCAGTTGCTAGATAGATCTTCCTCCATCCCTTTATTTTGAGTCTATGTGTGTCTCTGCATGTGAGATGGGTTTCCTGAATACAGCACACTGATGGGTCCTGACTCCTTATCCAGTTTGCCAGTCTGTGTCTTTTGATTGGAGCATTTAGCCCATTTACATTTAACGTTAATATTGTTATGTGTGAATCTGATCCTGTCATTATGATGTTAGTTGGTTATTTTGCTCATTAGTTGCTATAGTTTCTTCCTAGCCTTGATGGTCTTTACAATTTGGCATGTTTTTGCAGTGGCTGGTACCGGTTGTTCCTTTCCATGTTTAGTGCTTCCTTCAGGAGCTCTTTTAGGGCAGGCCTGGTGGTGACAAAATCACTCAGCGTTTGCTTGTCTGTAAAGTATTTTATTTCTCCTTCACTTATGAAGCTTAGTTTGGCAGGATAGGAAATTCTGGGTTGAAAATTCTTTTCTTTAAGAATGTTGAATATTGGCCCCCACTCTCTTCTGGCTTGTAGAGTTTCTGCTGAGAGATCAGCTGTTAGTCTGATGGGCTTCCCTTTGTGGGTAACCCGACCTTTCTCTCTGGCTGCCCTTAACATTTTTTCCTTCATTTCAACTTTGGTGAATCTGACAATTATGTGTCTTGGAGTTGCCCTTCTCGAGGAGTATCTTTGTGGCGTTCTCTGTATTTCCTGAATCTGAATGCTGGCCTGCCTTGCTAGATTGGGGAAGTTCTCCTGGATAATATCTTGCAGAGTGTTTTCCAACTTGGTTCCATTCTCCCCATCATTTTCAGGTACACCAATCAGACGTAGGTTTGGTCTTTTCACATAGTCCCAAATTTCTTGGAGGCTTTGTTCATTTCTTTTTATTCTTTTTTCTCTAAACTTCCCTTCTCTCTTCATTTCATTCATTTCATCTTCCATCAGCGATACCCTTTCTTCCAGTTGATCGCATCTGCTACTGAGGCTTCTGCAATCTTCGCGTAGTTCTCGAAACTTGGCTTTCAGCTCCATCAGCTCCTTTAAGCCCTTCTCTCCATTGGTTATTCTAGTT
>NW_026652277.1:133141237-133181831 GCF_009828535.3 Hylobates moloch
TTCTAATATTTTTTCAAAGTTTTTAACTTCTTTGCTATTGTTTTGAATTTCCTCTCGTAGCTCAGAGTAGTTTGATCGTCTGAAGCCTTCTTCTCTCAACTCATCAAAGTCATCCTCCATCCAGCTTTGTTCCGTTGCTGGTGAGGAACTGCATTCCTTTGGAGGAGGAGAGGTGCTCTGTTTTTTAGAGTTTCCAGTTTTTTTGCTCTGTTTTTTCCCCCATCTTTGTGGTTTTATCTACTTTTTGTCTTTGATGATGGTGATGTACAGATGGGTTTTTGGTGTGGATGTCCTTTCTGTTTGTTAGTTTTCCTTCTACCAGACAGGACCCTCAGCTGCAGGTCTGTTGGAGTTTACTAGAGGTCCACTCCAGACCCTGTTTGGCTGGGTGTCAGCAGCGGTGGCTGCAGAACAGCGGATTTTTGTGAGACCACAAATTCAGCTGTCTGACAGTTCCTCTGAAAGTTTTGTCTCAGAGGAGTACCCGGTTGAATGAGGTGTCAGTCTGTCCCTACTGGGGGGGTGCCTCCCAGTTAGGCTGCTCAGGGGTGAGGGACCCACTTTAGGAGGCAGTCTGTCCGTTCTCAGATCTCCAGCTGCGTGCTGGGAGAACCACTACTCTCTTCAAAGCTCAAGCAGAAATGCAGAAATCACCCGTCTTCTGTGTCGCTGGGGCTGGGAGCTGGAGAACGGAGCTGTTCCTATTCGGCCATCTTGGCTCCACCCTCAGTTAGAGTGATTTTTGCCAGTTTACACTGGGAGTAAAAACTGGCTAGAACTGGGAAACCTCTGCTTCAGCTTCCTCAGGCTCTGCCTGGTAGATGGCACAGACACTAGGCACTGGGCTATCTCGTCGTACTGAGCTTTGGTCAGTATCATGTTGGGCCAGGGACCAGGAGGTGGCAGGAACAAGGAAAAAACAGCCTGGGGCTCGAGTAGCCTTGGTGCCGAGGGATGAGGGGTAGGCAAACAGCGGCACAGGCCTGGGTCCTCGCCTGCTTGGCTTGCCCCAATCCCCCCTGAAACACACCCCGAGCTGCAAAAGCGGGGCAGAGACTCGCCCGGTCCCAGGCTCCACCGGCACCTCCGCGGTGGGGGCGGGCTGTACACCGGAGTGCCCTAGCTTGGCTTACTCTAGGTTATTTTTTATACATACTCTTCACTCTAAGAAAACAGATGCAGTGAAAATCCTATATAAATTTTCTTCCAAATTGCTAATTATTTCCTTGAGGTAGATTTTCCAAATTAGAAATACTGATGGAAATGGTGTTAATACTGTCAATTCTTTTTTTATTTTTATTTTTGACACATTATATTCAAATAGCAACCTAATCACATGTGGTCCAAGAACATTCAGATAATAAATCAATTATAATCAGATGTTAAAGATTGGGCTTCAAGCATTATAGCCAATAATACCATGTTTGTCTATGAGCTCTCTGAGATAAAATCATATCCACACTTTGGTGATCCCCAAACCATGCAGCACAGCTTCCTTACCTGTGAGCTGTTTGAAGCTACCAGTTTGAGCACTGTTGCCTGTTGGTTTTGTTTTGTTTTCAGGCTCTGAATAGCTGTAGGAATCTCAGCAGAGGTTGGAGAAACCAGCTCAACCTTGATGTAGTGCCAAAATGTGGCCAATTGATATTTAAATTGGGGGATGAGGCTAGAGGATCACATAAGCCCAGGAGGTTGAGACTGCACTGAGTCATGATTGTGCCACTGCACTCCAGCCTGGGTACAGAGCCAGAAGCTGTTTCACAAAAAAAAAATAAAAGAAAAAGAAAGACAAGGAAAAAAAGGGATATAAAGACAAGCTTCATCAGAGTTCACTAGCCTGACACCACATTGAACCAGAAGCTCCAGGGTTGATTTAATATTGCATTCTCAGACTTCTTTTATTCACGTTTTAAAAAATCTAAATGGACTTTTAGACCTCTTAAATACGTGTATTAACAATAAACCTAAGAGCTAATGACTGCCATTTATTTAACCTTTTTATGTGTGCAAGTCCCTTTCCTAAGCTTTTAAATTATATTTCTAATGGCTTAAACATCATAAAAATATTGTTAAGTGTAAACCCATTTTAATTTACACAAAGTATGGCTCAGAGAGATTTAGTAATTTTCCCAAAGTTACAGTAGTAGTACCTAAAAAAACAAGAATTTGAGACTCTTAACTATGAGATTATTTTTAATAAAAGTGCTTTTCTTCACATATATGTGATTTTAAGATGAAATAATGAATACTATAGGATAGTACAGTTTAATTGAAAATTATTTCTAAAAACCGTTCTTGTTTACAAGAGAAATAGCAATAGAAAGTTTTCCATAAGTAAAACACAAAAATAAAGCCTTTGGTTTCTTTGTAAACCACAGGTGTACATAAAATCGAAGATTACGTTTTCCTGTATTAGAGTCAAAGATTTTGTTAAGTGACTTGAGATTTTATCACTATTTTGGGAATGCAAAGGGAGCAGAATACTGGGAAATAAAATATATGTTCATAAAACACTTTTTATTCTCTGAATTTTAAACCTACTTGCTTTGTAATTGGGTAACTGTGATAATCAAAGCCTCGAGCACCAATAACACTTTCCAGAAGCAAATCTTCTTGTGGTACATATTGATCATGTTTCTCATTATGTTGCCTTATTTAAAGTGAATATTTTCTCCCCTCATGTTTACATTAATGACTTCCATAACTATCAACAACCACAAACTACAACTGTGTAAAATGTCCTATGGACAGTAAAGTTAATTTACACTGATGTCTCATTTTGTTAATCCAAAATATCCTTTTCTTAAATGAATTCACTGCATGAAAATTCTTATATTACCTTCTTAATAAAACATTAAAACTCATTCATAAAATCTTTACATAGAATTTTCTCAAAGACAACATAAAAGGATTTTTGTCAAAATTGCTGAAAAAGAAATTTGCATTTTGGCATCTAATTGAAATATCTGTAAATATATTTCATTTTAAATGTTTCTATTGCTGTAATTTAAATGCATATGAAATTACATTAATAGCATAAAGTTAATGCCTGATATTGGACACTGAAATTAGCTAAATTCAATTTAGTTATAAAAATTACCCCTAGACATATATAGATTTTTTTCTGTATTTTTTGGGCAAAGTATACAGATATACAGAGTAGAATAAAGGATTCAGGGAGAGAAATAGATGCTTTAGTAGTAGGCGCCGAGAAGCACCATTCCCACTAGACTATAAGCTTCATAGAAGTGGGTGCCATGTTTGCCTTTCATATGTCTCTGTCTTCATAATGCTGCTCTCGCTAAATATCTGTTGAATAAGCAACTCACCAAATAAATGACACGTGGCTTAAGTCTACACCTAAACTGTTTAATGAAAATTTCAAATATGTCCTACCTTTTCAAAGGACAGTTTTTTAATTTATTTACTTTTGCTTTTGTCAACCATCATCCTTCCATCTCTAATCCCTGCCCCAAGTATGATTCTCTTCTCTATACCTCTCCCTTACCCCTGATATCTGCTTCCTGACCTTGTGCTTGCTACATACTAAGATGTGCTGTCCTCAAATGTTGTGTGGATACCGCTATACCTTGGATTATAGTGCAAAGGGTGTCTATCCTTAGCACTTTAGCTGGCTGAGATTATCTACCTACACACACCACACATGCACACACTCACACACAGATGCACACCTTGATCTCTATGGAAACAATAAATATTATTAAGAGTAATCATTTATTGTTTACTAAGTATTATTTAGCAAGTATACTTGTATACTAAGTATATGTACTTGCATTGCATAGTACTATGTAAAGTAAATATAAAAGTGTTATATAGTATTTACTGAGTGATTAAGACTTGCAAATTATATGAAATAATGATTAAGGCCTCCAAACCTTATGAAGTAAAAACTATTCACAGACTACAGCCAACACACCTGAGGCTCAGAGCAGCAGAGTAATTATTCGAGATAATGCAGCTGGGGAGTGGTTGAACTGTACTTGAAACACAGGCAGTGTGATTTCCAAACTAATGTGCTTAGCCCTGACTTAGGCTATCTACTGTCAGGAAGAATTTCTGTGCCAAAATTGGACTCTGCTTCTTTGAGAGCTGGTTATCTTTGCATAATGAGCCTTTTGTAGTTTCCATATCAGATTACAATCTTTATAAACATTAAATAATTGTTTAATGATTGAATAAATAAATAATTATTAAACTTATCTCTGACATAGACGGCTAGCTTGGGATATGAATTATGTTTTTCTAGTTAATGTGTGTATTCTGGAAATAGAAAAGAAATTAAGGAGATGAAAAATCTAAAGTTTCACACTTTAAAATCATTCTTCTTTACTTCTTGAAACATTTTAGATGAGTATTATTTGTAGATTTATTTATTTTTAATATTTATTTATTTATTTATTTATTGAGATGAAGTCTCACTCTGTCGCCCAGGCTGGAGTGCAGTGGCGCTATCTCCGCTCACTACAACCTCCACAACTGCCCCCTCCTGGGTTCAAGAGATTCTCCTGCTTTAGCCTCCTGAGGAGCTGGGATTACAGGTGCACGCCGCCACACCTGGCTAATTTTTTTGTATTTTTAGGAGAGACAGGGTTTCACCATGTTGGTCAGGCTGGTCTCAAATTCCTGACCTCATGATCCAGCCGTCTTGGCCTCCCAAAGTGCTGGGATTACAGGAATGAGCCACTGCTCCCAGCATTATTTGTATATTTATAAGCTATATAGCAGTGAGGAAACTAGGGCTCAAAGAATGGAAGTAGCTTACTGTATACTATTTCTAGTAAGTGGCAAGGCCAACATTGAAAAGCAAGACTGCCTGGCTCCAAAATCAGTGCTCTTAATCCAATTTAATCTATAAATGTTACCAGGAGACCTGGCATCCTCTCTTGAGGTTTCAACTCTATCCATGAGTAACTAAGATAACGTGGTTTGAGTTCTTGTTTTACTTTTCATGGGTTTCATAATTCTGAGTGGTCATTTCAAACCATTGCAGTGACTGACTTACTGAGAAAATTAAGGAGTTAGAGGTAAAGCTATCTAAAATCCATACTTGAACTAAAAGACCACTAATCTGAAATTTAACAACTCTTTTGTACAATTATAATTTATTCCAACTGGAATATCTTCAGTTTAGAATTTGTAATATACTATACAAACTGTCTAAAAACATTAGGTATGATCATGACTGCAAATTCTGTAAAACAAATCAATAAACAAAAGAGATGCTGACTTAGAGAGAAAGTTACCAGCTATTAATAGCTCAGCTGGGTATACAAACCAACACTCAGATTTGCATGATACAACCTTGAAGAAAAACTGGGTGTGCTCGTTAATAGTCTCCCTTATAACTGTAATTTTCCAATATGTAAGTTATTTTATCCTTCAAAGGGATTCTATATCTTCTGTTTTTTTAGAACCTGTTCTCTCAAGCACAATGGCCAAGAATTGATGCATGGTCCCTTAGAGAATTCCATGGTATTTAGCTCTTCTGAGGAGAGATGACATTTCAGGTTCAGGATGATTCATCTCATGGTTGATATGTCAAGTTTTCCTTTGGGATGTTAGTTGTTGCAAGGCACATGATGGAGTTATCACTGGTGAGCCTGGAGCTGAGTTAGTCAGACTGCTCCTTTAGAGCAGCTAAGTGAAAGAATTGGCATGTGTCCAAACACCCTATTAGGCAAAATCTTCTGAATTTTAGGTACATGCTGCTTTCAAACATTCTGGTATACTCCATGTGGAGAATCAATGATCCCCTGCTGGCATAGAGAGCCTTATCATCCTGGTAGTTAGTGAAACCATTAGGGGTTTTATTGATCAACAAACCAATGGGAATACCCAAAACTTGTCCTCAATCCCAGCCATTTTTCCGGATTCACTCACACTCTATGTAGGATACTATGTTTCACTTGTGTGCCACCCATCTATGTAGCTCTTTAACAGAGGTTAATAAATATAAGAAAGGATCTTTTCACTTCAGGATTTATTCACCTGTTTGGAGAAGACTCAGCCACATGGGAGGCCCCTAGCAGTGAACTTAGGTAACATGGTAGCCATTGCTCAGAAGGAAGATTAGGTTCAGTATTCATTATTATTAGATGCCCACCACAGCCAGCTTTAGGCAATCAAATTAAGGAACCATAAAATGCTAAGAAACGAGCACAGACTAGATTCTAAATCCTGGCTATGATTCATGAATCGTATTAATTTCACAAAAGTTTGTCTGTGATTTAATTTCACATAGAATATCTTCCCTTCACAAATCTAAACCCATGGCTTTTCAGGGTTTAAAGAAATCCTCCAAGAGGGACTGTCCAGAACAAAAATACTGCCATTACCCCAGTGCCCTTGACACTGCCTTGAGTTTCAGTTCCCCTATAACCATCTCACTTCCTTTCCCATAGCCATGCTAGGCCTGGCCCTGAGAAGGATGCTTATACCTCGGGCCCAATTTCCAACCCAATTCCTTAGCAGAGCTGAAGCAGCCACAATTTTTCAAAAAGGATTTCAATAAGAAATCAGAGGAAACAAAATTTAAAGAAAATGTAATAGCATAAAGCAATCCGGTTAATGAAAAACATGTTTTCTTTCTACATTATCACTGTCTCATATCACCTATTAGCATTGAAACCAAGTACAGGGCTCCTTCCAATAATTCAGATTACTTCTCATGATGTAGGTCTAATAATGAACTATTTTGAGGAGATGGCATTTATTTTTTATACTATTACTTGAGGCTGCCTACTAATTAATTCTAATTTATAATTTGTCCACTGCTATCTCAGTTATGTTTTTTTCTTCTATAGGGTCATTCTGTATATAAGCAGAGTGATTAGAAGCCTGAGAACTATGGTTGAGGACTGGTGCTAACCAGATACATCTCTATCACTGACTATGTACAGTGCATAATATTTCCCAACTTTTTACTTAGCATAAGGTATTTAAATCTTTTGATGAAATGTAATACATAATTTGTTATTTCTCATTGAGCCTTGGTGAAAGTGAATAATAAACATGAGAAGACAGGATAAATTTGCAAGAAATTAAAAAATGTTCTTGACTGTTAGATTCCAAATTAAAAATCCATTTTAGTTGTGCCATAAACTCAAAATGCAGAACTAAATTTAAATCAAGAAATATTGGGATAATAAATTAAAAGTATGTGCTCTAGGAATTTAGATTTCAGAACTGATTGTACAATTTTAGTACAGAGGGTCATGAGTTGTTAGTAATCTCATAGACAGCAAGCTGCAAGTGTGTATAGGTTCAGCATGAGTCAACAGTGTGAAGCAAGTCTAAGAAAAAATATTTTAGGACAGTGATCACCCCACTAAATTCTGCACTGGGCAGGCCGCACCTAAGTCCTTGATTTTTAAAGCCACATTATTAGAAGGTGAGAGTGTTAGATGATGGAATGACCTACAGAATGATGACAAAATTAGTGAAGGGTTCAGAAACTCTTCAGTGTTGCAGATTAAAGAAACTCCAGAAGTAGAGTCAGAAAGATTGGGTTTGAAATCCTTTTATTTTAGATGAGAGTTAAGGAGTTTAGGGCAAGTTATTTTGCCCCCTTAAGGCCCAATTTCCTCACCTATAAAAAACATATAATAATACTACCCCCTCCATAAAGTCGTGTAAGTTAAATAAGATCATTCATGCTAATGCATTTATGTAAGTTGTAACATGCTATGCAAATTTTATATGAGAAATAGTTGATCTGGTTCTGAACATCTAAAAACAATATGGTGGAAGAGAGAGAAGCTCATTACTTATGAATTCATATGATAGAAGCAGGAGTAAATGTAAAAGTGAAGTAGATTAGGCTTAATGAATGAGAGAACATAATAATGACTAATGTGTCAACAACACTGTTGGTTGCCTCAAGAAGTAGTAATCTTCCTATCTTAGGAGAAATTGAGGAAGAAATTAGACAAACACCTTCATGGGGTAGTTGTAAAATAATTTGCCTAATGGCCATAAGTACTCTTCCTGGTGAAAGATTTCACCAATCCAGGAATATTTTGCTGGAATTCCAATATACATTTCTACATCACTCAGTTGAGGACAACTGTAATTTTTTTTCTTTTTTGAGACAGAGTCTTACTCTGTCACTCAGGTTGGAGTGCAGTGGTACAATCTCAACTCATTGCAACCTCTACTTCCCAGGTTCAAGCAATTCTCATGCCTCAGCCTCCTGAGTAAGTGGAATTACAGGCACACACCACCACACCTGGCTAATTTTTGTATTTTTAGTAGAGATGGGGTTTTACCATATTGGCCATGGTGGTCTCAAACTCCTGACCTCAACTGATCCACCTGTCTCAGCCTAAGAAAGTGCTGGGATTACAGACATGAGCCACCACACCTGGCTGACAACTGTAAATTTAATAACTAATTATAACCCTGCTGATACGGTTTGGCTGTGTCCTCACACAAATCTCATCTTGAATTCCTATCTGTAGTGGGAGGTACCTGGTGGGAGATAATTGAATCATGGGGGCAGGTCTTTCCTGTGCTGTTCTCGTGATAGCAAATAAGTCTCATGAGATCTAATGGTTTTATAACGGGGAGTTTCCCTGGACAAATGTTCTCTCTTTGCCTGCCACCATCCATCTAAGATGTGACTTGCTCCTGCTTGCCTTCTGCCATGATGGTGAGGCCTCCCCAGCCACATGGAACTGTAAGCCCATCAAACCTCTTTCTTTTGTAAATTGCCCAATCTTGGGTATGCCTTTATCAGCCATGTGAAAATGAACTAATTGGTACCATGAGTGAGGTGCTGGTGAAAAGATACCCAAAAATGTGGAAGTGACTTTGGAACTGTGTAACAGGCAGAGGTTGGAACAGGTTGCACCACCCAGAAGAAGGCAGGAAAATGTGGAATTCCTTAGAGACTTGTTGAATGGCTTTGATCAAAGGGATGATAGTGATATGAATGATGAAATCTAGGCTGAGCTGGTCTCAGATGGAGATGAGGAATTTGTTGGGAACCAGATCAAACGTGACTCTTGTTATGGGTTAGCAAAGAGACTGGTGGCATTTTCCCCCTGCCCTAGAGACATGTGGAACTTTGAACTTGAGAAAGACGATTTCGAGTGTCTGGTGGAAGAAATTTTTAAGCAGGAAAGCATTCAAGAGGTAACTTGGGTGCTGTTAAAAGCATTCAGCTTTAAAAGGGAAGCAAAGGATAAAAGTTCAAAAAATTTGCAGCCTGACAATGTGATAGAAAAGAAAATCCATTTTCTGAAGAGAAATTCAAACTGGCTGCAGAAATTTGCATAAGTAATGAGGAGCCAAATGTTAATCCCCAAGACAATGGGGAAATGTCTCCAGGGCATGTCCAAGGTATTCATGGCAGCCCCTCCCATCACAGGCCTGTAGTCCTAGGGGGAAAAGTTGGTTTCATGGGCTGGGCCCAGGGTCTCTTGCTGTGTGCAGCTTAGGGACTTGGTGCCCCGCGTCCCAGCAGCTCCAGCCATGGCTGAAAGGAGTCAATGCAGTGTTCAGGTTATGGCTTCAGAGGGGGCAAGTACCAAGCCTTGGAACCTTCCATGTGGTGTTGAGCCTGCGGTGCACAAATGTCAAGAACTGAGGTTTGAGAACCTCCACCTAGATTTCAGAAGAGGTATGGAATCTCCTGGATGCCCAGGCAGAAGTTTGCTGCCTCATAGAGAACCTCTGCTAGGGCAGTGTGGAAGGGAAATGTGGGGTCAGAGCCCCTGCACAGAGTCCCTACTGGGGCACTGCCTAGTAGAGCTATGAGAAGAGGGCCACTGTTCTCCAGACCTCAGAATGGTAGATCCACTGACAGCTTGCAACATGTGCCTGGAAAAGCCTAGAGACTCAACACCAGCCTGTGAAAGCAGCTGGGAGGGAGGCTGTGCCCTGCAAAGCCACAGGGGCGGAGCTGCCCAAGACCATGGGAACCCACCTCTTGCATCAGCATGACCTGGATATGAGACATGGGATCGAAGGAGATCATTTCGGAACTTTAAGATTTGATTGCCCTGCTGGATTTCAGACTAGCATGGGGCCTGTAACTCCTTTGTTCTGGTCATTTGTTTTCATTTGAAATGGCTGTATTTACCCAATGCCAATACCTTGATTGTTTCTAGCAAGCAACTAACTTGCTTTTGATTTTACAGGCTTAAAGGCAGAAGGGACTTGTCTCAGATGAGACTTTGGACTATGGACTTTTGAGTTAATGCTGAAATGAGTTAAGACTTTGGGGGACTGTTGGGAAGGCATGATTGGTTTTGAAACATGAAGACAGGAGATTTGCGGTGGCCAGGGGTGGAATGATACAGTTTGGTTCTGTGTCCCACTCAAATCTCATCTTGAATTCTCACATGTTGTGGGAGGTATCTGGTGGGAGGTAATTGAATCATGGGGGCAGGCCTTTCCCATGCTGTTCTTGTGATAGTGAATAAGTCTCACAAAATCTGAAGGTTTTATATGGAGGAGTTTCCCTGTGCAAGCTCTTTCTCTTTCTTGTTGCATGCTAGTTGCATACTTTTCATGTTAAACCATGGATGGGGCAAGAAGAAACAACATTTTTCAAAAGACAGATCTTTCCCACTCCCAATATAATGTAGATAATCATAGGCCAACAAGTCAAAAATTGTGTCTGAAATGTTGCTCTACATTTTTCATGCATGCATAACACATTCTAACTCTAGCCCCTATGATAGAGCTTAGAAAAACAGGATTACGTGGACCCGTACGATAAGAGTAAATTCAGTCAACATATGCAACAGCAAGCAGAGTAGGTGGGAAGAAAATTTTATGCCACCCAGCAAATAATCACCCTGGGAAATTCACAGTTTTAAAAATCTTACCTGGCACTTTAAAGACAAAAATAGCCCAATCCCCCTTCTGAAAAGCCATATTAGTGATTCTACCTGAAAATACAAGAGGAATAAAATCTCATAGTTTAGAAAATAAACTTAACACTGAAGGGATTAAGAAGATACTTTTTTTCCTTTTTATCACCCAGTAGCACTTGACAATTGGCTAAAAGCCAAGGAGGCGGCACTTGGGGGTTCTTTGCTTTCTTTTTGGCATATCAACAGTAGTTCGATAATGGCTTTGATAGACAAGGGTCCTAAAAAAGGAAGAGCAAGTGCCAGCTTCCTTAATCTGAAATTGTTAAGTAAGATGCAGACAGTTTATTCTCCTCAGTTACTGGGATTCTTACTTATAGAGTATGTGAACGTAAATAAATGCACTCTCAATATTCTCTAAATAACAGATGGATCATCATTTGGGGCATACTCTCACACACAAAATCTATTTATTTTACTAGCCAGGTTTCTCTTTCTGTCAACTCATTTCTAGTTTGGTGGAGCAATGAGAAGAATTCCATAAAGAATAAATCTTTAATCATCTCCAGGTCTATTTAGAAGCCAATCTGTGAACCCTTCAACAGCAAAATTGTTGAAGTGAGCATAGTCTATTCTCTCACTCAGTGAAAACTTGTAGTGGATGAAGTGCTGAAGGGGAAATCCATGCATCCTTGTGAGTTAGTCTCTATTTTAATAGTGCAGGACAATGAAATAGCAACAGATGGCCACTGTAAATCTTTCTGTTTTTCAGATTCAGCTTCCAAAGGGTGAAAATAATAAAAGAATTTGAAGCTCAAGTGAGACAGGTTATAGTTTTGGAAACTCTATCTTGTACAAGAAAATGATGATCTCCTAGAAGCTCTGATGAGGAGCCACAACCAAATAGACTGTTACAGGTAAGAGATAATTTTTTCAAGTTGCTGATGTAGATCTGCAAGGTCATGTGTGCTAGTGTATTTATTGAGGAAAGCAAGGCTTGTTAAATAGGCATACGTGGACAAATGCGTTAAGAAAAATTTATGGGACAAGGAAGGAATGAGTGAAAAGTTTTAAAACATCTTTTCTAATAGTTGCTACATAGCCAGACATTACTTCCGGATAGGCGTAGTCAGCAAGACTCACACGGGCACAGGTGGAACTGCTCCTGGAAACTAGAGGATGTACTATGCTTATCTCTCTGTTTGCGTCTATGTCCCATTCCAAATACTTCAGTGGAGGCCGGCCTCTTGACTAAGTAAAAGTGGAGAAAGCGTTCAGGAAACCTCTCTGTACACTGACTTATTGAAGAAAATAAAAAATTATTATACTAGACAGGAGAAACATTCCAAGAATGTAGTAGGTATGGTGAGAAAAAAGTTTCTGAGGAGGCAGAGGGGAGTTTAATTTAAAAAAACAAAAAAAGCATTAGAAGGTTGGCATGAAACAGAGGAGAAATGAAAAGACTAGGAGCAATTTCCCAGATAAATAGTAAGTGTAAGGACCTCTTCCTAGAGGGTTAAGTAGGGTGTTTTACAAAATAGCAATAAACAATAATAAAATTTATGAGCATTACCAGATGCACAAACTTAGCTACAATTCTGGCAAAAAATGATGGTGTATTTGTGTCTGGTAACTTTCTGCTGAGGCATATGGTGACAGCCATATGGGGAGATGGCATGGCTAATTGGCTCTTATGCCGTCTTTCTGGAGTGTGAATCCAAGACATGACAGAAATCTTGCCCAGAGTCATCAACCTCGCTCCTCTCTATTTCTACTGGTCCACATTTGGATGAAGGATCGGGTCACAAAAACACATTTATCCTTTCAAGGTATATTTATTGAGTGACACTGTGCTAGTGGAGGCAACAGCACACATAGCACAGCTTTGTTCTCATGGGGTCTACGCTCCTGTAGTTAGACAAGCATTTAGTCAATAACCACCAAGTGTTGTTATTGCTGAGATAGAGAAGTAAAGGGTGCCATAAGGAGATGTGTCTTTCCCTGAAGAAGAAATAGCATGAACTAAAGTCTGTAGATAGGAAAGAGGCAACTAAAAATAGCCAAAAGTAGTGCATCTCTAATAATTTTGACAACCTTGACTTAAAAATAACTTTAACATTCAAGGAAAATATGAAACAGGAACCAACTCCATCCTCAACAAAATGAGGAAACATATGTAAATACAAAACACAATATATAATGATGGAAAACATTATGATTATAATTATCTGAAAAGAGACAGTCAAACCTCAGCGTCCACAGAGGAAGAATCAAATGAGCTGCCAGATAAATCACCCTGGAGAGCCCTGTCAGAGATGTGAGGGATCTAGGAACGTGAGGTGCAGTAGGGTGATTGAAAACGGGATTCGTGCATAAGAATGGGATTCTGTGTAAGAATCATTTAAGCCTCCTCAGTACCCAAGTTACTACCACAGTGTATGTTTTAAAGAAAACATACCAGAGAAAATCCCAACTCCCAGGAAATATAATAAAAACTAGAGAAAGAAAAAATAGAAATAAATGAAATAGAATAAACAGAATAAATGTTTGCAGGATAGCAAACATTTGACTGATAGGAGTTTCATAAAGAAAGCAACAGAGGTTGAAGGTTGTGGTATTATTTAAAAGAAGAGAAAAACTTCCCTGGCCTGGGAAATAGAAGTTTCCTCATTGAATGGACTCACTGAATGCCCAGTACAATGAACAAAATGTAACTCACAGCAAACCATATCTTACGGAAATCTTGACATATCCAGGCTAGAGAGACAATCTGAAAAGCTTACAGAATAAAATTAATAACACAATTCAGGACATTGCCAAATATTTATTTCAAAGTAGATTTCAAAGTAATACTAGAATAAGAGCCTCTTAAGAGGAAAAATGGCTCAACATGGTAGAAAGCATTATATTTTTTATTATACAATTCACTGTGAGGAAATAAATAAATAGTGTGAATTCACAATAAGTTTACATGTGAATTAGAATTATAAAAGGCAGTAAATGATATAAAAAAGAAACAATTAGGGGAAGAAATAGAAGCAAGGAATGTCACAAAATATTAAGAACATCAGGAAAGCTTGGCCACAAATTAGGTAAGACTTGTTAAAAAGTGTTAAGAAAAAGCGAAAGTTCAGATAAATCTGTGATGGGAGCAAGCAGAAAGGATATGTACACACTCTTCTGATTGTGGAAATAATCCTTGCTGTCTGAAAATAAGGAATTGATAAATGAAAACAAAGAAGTCCATTTTTCAAAAGGAGAAACCTACTCTGTATGTCAGTTAATTTCCTCATTTGTAAAACAAGGGTAGTTCATATGGTGGTTGTAGGAATTAAGTGAATGCATATAAAACATTTATAAAAATATCTGGCATACAGTAAATAATTGATGAGGTTAGTAATCACTTAATTTTAATTCTGATTATTGCCTTATATATTTTTCCTGTGAATTCCTAAATATATGCATACCTCGCATGGAAAAACACAACAGGATGTAGAGTGGTTTAGTTGTGGCCTAGTGGGAAACGGTAAAATGAATAGAGTACAGATTAAGGCAAAGTTAGTCTGCAGAGAATAGAAAAGTTTGGATGGCAGTATTTCAAGTTACCATATCCAGTAGAATCTGACAAAGGCAGGTTTCATTTATACCATGACTATATCTAAGAGTACTTTAGTAATGGTACTGATGATCCACAGGGCCAAAGGAAGATTCTCTTTTTTATTTATAGCTGGGTGTCAGGCTTGTAGTTGTTGTTGGGAAATAGAGCAGACCTACGGTGTGATTTTAGTTATAGTATCTGGCTAAGATCTTCAGCAGCCACTGCATCCAGCAGAAGCAGGAAAGAAGGACACCAAGTCCTGACACACAGACTAGACTCACAGTGAAGCATTAGAGGAAAGGAAGGAGTGTGATCTGGATTTAGTTGCCTGGGTTCTCACTCTAAGCACACAAAATACACGTTTTAGATAAAGAAGGTTGATTTTCAGAACCACCTACTTGTGAGGATGGTGTTGTTATTGTATACTGCCAACACATAGAATATACTTAGAAACTCGTAGAACTGAGCTTGTTGGAAACTTGACTCAAGGCCTGAAGTCGAACAAGACAGGAGAAAGAACATAACACTGAAAACTCAGCATTATCCAGTTATCTCCTGAGCAAACTTTGCCAAAATATTTATTCACTTCTCATTTAGTAAAAATAGCGTATTTAACATTATATGGGTTTCAATAAGACATTTAAGGCCAGATGCATTGGCTCATGCCTGTAATCTCAGCACTTTGGAATGCTGAGGTAGGAGGATCTCTTGAGCCTAGGAGTTCAAGTGAGAACTTGTCTGTATAAAAAGAAAAAAAAGGAAATGAAATTTAAATAATCCATGAAAATGTATGGAATGAGAAAATACATTTAAGTTATTTTCTTTAAAATCAAAAGAGAAAATTTAAGAGACTACTGAAATTATGGGAAATTATTATGAAACTTTGAAAGGCAGGTTTATAGAAAATAAATATGAGTAATAAGCTAAAAATTGAAAAAGAACTATTCAATTCACAATAGTAATGACAATTAAAAAGTGCTTAGGCACAAATTTAACAAGAAAAGCATAGAATGCCTATAAAGAAAATCATGGAATCATATTGAAGGACATAAAATAAAAAATTTACAAATAGAAGCATGTTTCTTTTTTTTAGGTAACACACTCTGTATAAGAATTGTCAATGACCTTAAAGCTAATATATAAATTTAGAAGTAATTCCAATTAAAATCCTAGCTGGAACTTTTTAATTATAAAATTATCTTAAAGATTAGGAGAGCATAATTATCTGATAATAACCAAGGCAATTATCTTGGGGTGGGGGCATTGTATTACCTTAATACATACATGATTCCACATAGTCAAAATATTTAGAATTGAAATTTAAAAAGACAAATATATAAGTAGATATGGAACCCAGAAATAGAACCAAGTGTTATGGGAGTTTAATATATGAAAAAGTTATTTCAATTCAAAAAGCAAAGACTTTATTTTTAGCAATAAAGTTTTAACAATAAGTTGCTATCCATGAAACAGGATATGTCATTGAATCTTTTCTTCATGCAATGAACAATAGAGAATTCAAGCCTTATAAAAGTTTTTACATAAAATATAAAATAATAAATCTTAAACTTAGGAGAAAATATGTATAACCTTGAGTTAGGCAGCCCTTCTTAATCAAAATTCGAAACTCAGAAACTATAACATGAAAGAGCTCCATGATTGCCTTATTTGTTAAAATTAGTAATAATATTAGAATAAGGTAAAATATATCACAAACCAAATAAAGATAAATTATAATTTGAAGAAAATATTTACCAGGCACTTGACAAATTTAAAATGTAAATACTAAAAATAACCCAATAAAAATAGCCAAAATGTGTCAATAATCCATAGATGATTAAATCCAAACAGCCAATACATTTATTAAAATGTCCTCTGTCTCACTAGTGTTTTGGGGAAAGTAACTTTTAAATCCATAATGAAGTTCAACTTCTTTAAGATTAAACTGGAAAATATTAAAAGAATGACAGCAACTGTGGCTGGTTGATATGAGAGGACAATAGTATTTTCACACTTTGCTGCTGGAAATATGAATTGTTACAGATGTTTGGAAAGAAATCTGTAGATAGTTATTTAAAGTAAAAATAGGGATACCATTTGATTCAGCAACCTTACTTTTGAAAGTCAATCCCATGGAAATAAAAGCAGTAGTAGGTACAGATATGAAAAATAATCTTTGTTTATATCACTTATTATTATAAGTGAACAAAGGCAGATAACAAAATAGAAGTCTGTTAATAATGGTACAGTTAAATAAAATATATTACATTTACATTGCAGAATTCCCAAGAGCCTTTTTTCAGAAAACAGGTTTTTGAACGCAATTCAGCCGTAGGGATTACAGGGATAGGATTTTAAGTGAGAAGACAAGGTACAGAGAAGGGCATATTATACCACTCCATTTGAGTAAAATCGACAATCATTTGAAAACTCTCCAAAAAATCATTCTTATAACTGCTCTGTGTTATTACCATGTGACCGACCTAAAGTCTCAGTACTGGCAACTCATTTTTCCTCTGGGTCTTCAGATACCTTGCTTTTCCTACGTTTCTACCACGTATGATGGATGCTTTACTGATAGATAGCTGTTTAACTCAGCATTGGTTTTGATATCTTCCCATAAGAAAATTACCTCAATGAGAATATAAGAAAAAATGATTAAGAGCATGATAATATCCTAGATGTGTATGTAAGAAATGAGGTGTATAGCCAAATGAAATCAGTATCTAGACTTAAGCAAATTATATACAATAAAACTATTGAAAGATATATATGATAGTATATCACAGGTAGATAATATTCAAGAACTGGATATAAAAGATAACTTTTAGAGATTAAAAAATCTAAATTTTTAGAAACAAACATAAAGTATATAAAAAATATATCTAGAAAATGTGGACAAGTAAATATAACATCCATTCTAGATAATTTCCAAATGGGTGATTTAAATATGACACAATAATAAATGTCTATTCCATTGAAATATCAGAAGATAGCAAGGGTTCCCCCAGAATAAGTGATGTAAAACTCAGCTCATTTCCTGACATGGGTATGTTGGGAGAATCCTAAACATAGAGCGTACTCATTTTCTCCAAGAATTTGACAAGGCCTATCATGTTATTCTGTGATCAAGGTGGAGAAATGTTGCAGAGTAGAAATTCTGTTAAATTAATTCAGAATTACTGAAATAGCCATTCCAAAAGGGTTAATTAGTGGATTCATGAAAACTTAGTTATGTTTTTGTGTTTTCTCATAGAAACATTCTCGTTCCTACATATCTCGACATTAATTAATGTTGTACCTGAATATAAAACATGGAATACATGTTTATCAATTTTCTGAAAAACATAAAACCTGAAGTGATACAATGTATATTAGTTGAAAAGATAAGAAAGAAAAGGATTTCTATTGTTCAGTTATGGAAGTCACGAGGGGTAGATATAAAGCTCCAGGCATGGGCTGATAGAATTAACTTCATATGTCTAAGATAAAAGAAATCTAACCTAAGCACAGTTAGTAAGGGGAAAAACAAACTCATATCTTTAATTGATAGCTGGAATACAAGAACCTCCAAGTCAGAAGGTAAATGGCATGTTAAAGATACCATGGTTAAATGTTACTTCATTGGCATGTCATCCAATAAAAATAGTGCTGGATAAGGAGGAAGTTTCAAACTGTATACTACTCCCTTTCTTTGATTCTCACACAACTCTTATTTACTTGTATTATTCATACCCAACTCAGGTGTTTTAGGTCAGCTTCAGTAGCCTTGTATATTTCTGGCTTGATAGTACCTTATTATTTCATTTCTCAAGTCTTCCCAGATCCTGAATATCTATACATAGATATGAAGACTGGAAAACTTTTTGTGGGATGCTTGAAAACACAAATATAATCGAAATATTTACCCATTTCTTCCATAGGCTAAAACCACCTCAAAACAGTAGGGAATGTCCCATGACCAAAATAATTCAAGTGACATTTGGGTGGCCATTATCCAAAATGTAGAATAAACCATTACTGTTCTGGGTGGAAGATGGACTCTGTCCTAGTTCAATATTTCTTCTATTTTCTCTTTGATATGACTACCAAGGACATGAATTAACTTCCACTGATTTTCACAGAGTTCTTAATAGTATATTTAATGGGGTAATGATAATTTGTCAAAATGTCTTTCCAAGACTAAAGCCAGGTTATTATATGCCTGGCTGGGTTCTCTTATTACAGGGACTTCTGTTGTAAAAACAAATGTTGCTGATGCCTTCACTGTGGCCTCTAAAAATGTATGTGTATATCACCCATCAGACTGCCTGGCAGATAGTAAGTGAGAGAAACCCAACTCAAACTTGAATTGAAAGAGAAAGAGCGAGAGAAAGTGTGTGTGAGAGAGAACTGTATTGCTTATACTAATAAAAAATTCCAGTGGCATTTTGGCTTCATGCACATATACGTCCAGGTATTCCAAAAGAGGATCATGTTTCTATCTCTTTTTCTTGGCTCTGCTGCAATTTGTTATGGCTTCAATTTCAGGCAGATATTTTTCCATTTGTGGCAAAGAAAGGCACAAGCAACTCAAGTACGCTTTTATCAATCTTTTTCACTTTTTATTTTTTTTTTACCTTTTACCAAACTCAAGGAAAGAAGCATCTCATTTCTAACAGTTTCAGGAAAAGTCCTCTTGTTATTTTTGCTCTGCACATAATCCTATCTCTAAACCATCACTGTGAATCTTACTAACTGAACCTAAGTCACATGCACACATTTGAAGTCCAGGTCCTGTTCAGCCTTGCTCACATAAAAACTGGGTAGAGGAGATCCCATGTTGTGCTTTTAATATGACTATCTTCTGTGTTCCCTTAAGCTACTAGTGGAATCTATAACCTTGATCAGATTCAGGCTCCTGATATTGTCAAAGTTGCTTCAGAATAATTATAATATTGTCTGATTGTCTCTCTTTCTGATTATTGATTATTGGATTCAAATTTCTGATATATCTAACATAAAGTTTCCCGACAGCTTTTCATCTAATGTTTTTAACAGCCTATTGATTATCATTTCTTAAATCCTCTATTTCATTCAGTGGTAAAATAGTGAATTTAATTCTGTTATATCCCCTTCCTTTATCAGCTAGAATTTTTACATACAGAAAGAATTCTTTCAGTTTTTTGGTTATCCTAAAGGACATTTGTCCTGGAAAAGGCAGGATAAATTCTTGATCTTTTCTCTGTTTACCAGTTTCTAGAAAAATGTGTTGATTCCTTCCTACCCTATATAAATGACCAATAAGAGTTCTTTTTTTACTCTTATGAACTCAGAGATCTTTAACATATTTTGGTAACTTTCAATCCACTGTAGTTATTTTTATTGATGTTTAAACTGTACTGTCTTTGGCAAGTGGAGGACTCTTCAAGTTGGTTCCTGTCTTCTTTTGACATGATACCAGTTGTTTTTTGTTTTGTTTTTCTTTCTGGTGAGGAAAAACTTGTCTTGTTTATTTCTTGTCCTAGAGCTGGAATCAACCATTTCTCTAAGAAGCTTTAGTTATTTTAGTGGAAAATAATATTTACAGAGCACAATATTAATGTGGCCATGAACCAAAGAAAGTAGATATCCTCTCGAGCTGGAAAAGGCAAGGAAAGAGATTCTGTCCTCAAGCCTCCGGAGCCTCGTGGACTCAATTTAGATTTCTGACTTCTAGACTATAAGATAATACATTTTTGTCCTTTTAAACCTCTAAATTTCAGGTAATTTGTTGCAGTAATAAAGTAACACACTAATGATATCAACATGATTTCTTACCATATGTGTGTGTGTGCATATGCACATACACTTGTAAAACCAATATGATAATGTTGTAATGATATTAATATTAACATGATTATGACAACAGATTTATAAGAGTTTTTAAAAATATATTCGATCTTAGAATATAAATCTTGTGAAGGACGTATAGTCAATTATTTATTTTTAATTTCAAATAATTTCTCTATGAATTTAAGCCACCAACTGCATACAATATTAGCTTTATTCGCTTCATTTTGCTTTTAATTTTTTAGGAAATGCTTTATTTGTCTCATTTTGTTTTGCTGTTGGTTTGTAATTATATATGTTGTTTTTTCATTATGTTTTCAAAGTCAAACAAAAAAATAAGACACTTTTCAGGGAAGTCTGTATTCAGTTCTTGTCTCCTCCATTTGGAATATCCTTCCCCAACTAGCATTTCCACTTACATTACTGGCTCAACAACATGGAAATATTTTCTGCTTTTCTATCTCACACTATGATTTTCCTCTTCAAGTTTATTTTTTTAATTACTATTTTCTGTTTTCCAAGGGAGTTGTTCTAGAGATTGTATCTGATTCCCCTTATCTCCTTATTTTCCCTCATGAACCAAATCTTTCGTTATTAGCACGTCCACTGATGACTCCTTTTATCCTTCTTTTTTTTTTCAATCATCCAGAGAGCATTTTTAATATCTATTAGTAAAGTAAATGCAAATGCCTGAAAACTGACTACATAGCTTGACATGTCATTCAGCCTAACAAATCATTCATGGGGTGGGAGATATGCAGAGCTCAACAGGATTCAGCCATCCCAACAAGTGAAGAGGAATTGGATATCATTTATTTCAAAGAGTGCTATTTCTTCCTTCTACTTTATCAGATATATTCCTTTTACTTCTTTCAATGTCAATGAATGCTCTCTATCTTTACAAACACTTCCCATCCTTCCCAGGACCTAACATTTTAAGGTGAAAGAACGGATTGGAGTATGATTTAAAATTATTATGTGGATTTTACTCTGATCGATGTCTCTCTTTGTTTTCTTCATTTTCTTTCCTCTTTCTTCCACATACAGAAGAATTTTATTCAAAGTTAAAACAAGTGACATAATAAATCATGTTTAATATCTATGAAAGTCTCAACAACTCCCTCTCAATACATTTTCTTTTCTAACCTTGTATATTCTACAATTGTACTATAATACACCCTTATACCCAGGCTTAGAAATTCAAATCAGCTGCATTACCATTTGCCATATAAATTTATTAATATACATAGGCTAATATTATAATAGGCACTGTACCTCTCCACACACACATACATTTAGTCCCTACAAAGTCAGTATTATTGTTTCAGTTTTACAGATGATGAGACTGAGAATCAGAGAAATTAAATAGTTTGGACAAGTCTGTTAAGATATCAAATAGTAGAAACAGAATTCAAACTAATGCCTCTTAGGCTCTGAAACCAAAGTTATGGACTGAATGCTTGTATCCTCCACCCCCAAATCCTCATGTTGAAATCCTAACCCCCAATGTTATGTTATTAAGAGCTAGCCTTCAGGAGGTAATTAGGTCATGAGGGTGAGTAAACTTACTTTAGATAGATAACTTGTTTGGTGACCTAATTTTTGAAAGTGTTTTTATTTTAATAAAAAAAACATGTTATATGTTTTTATATGACTATTAAGGAAGACTCATTTATTCAAAAAAAGAAAAAAAGATCCTGTGTGTCCTTGCCCTACCTGCCTTATTAATAAGCCTCCCACTACTCTCCCTCTCTTCAGCTCCCCACCCACAGTTAAGCAATTCAGTTCACTTTATCCCAGGGTCTTTTTGCTTTATTGCCATATATGGGCCTAAATTTGAGATGTAACTACTTTTATATGTTACCTTGTATTACTTCTATTTTATATTGTGTCATATTAACTGGATTATAAACTCTTTGGCAGACATGTGTGGACACGCCATCATATATTTATGGCACTTTGAACATAGCGGGCATGCAATTAATAGTTGTTTAATAATTGAATAAATTGATAAATATATCATGAATATTTTTAATGTATTATATCTTCTCATCAGATACTGAGCATTTGTATGTATAAGATAAGCCTTCAAATTCTCTCAAATTCTATGTGTTCACAGATATTTAACTGTTATAGAAGGATAGTTGCATTCCAGAAATACAAAAGCCCCTCTATTGCCATAGCACTGATAAAAACGCTCAGTGTATAGCAAACTACTCAATGTTCTGGTAACTTTCTAGCCTATTATTTTTTTATTTGCTTCAAGCTGGCAGAAAAACTCCTTCACAATACGTTACTGAAACAGTCTTTTCAGCTTCTTTTTTGTGAACATATGATGTCTACATTCTGCCTCTTTTTTCTACTTTCCTCCACACTCCCACGCACAGATATACTTGCTAGTTACAGTACTGCAACAGGTTTGTGTCACACATGCACAAAAGGCAACATGCATGATGACAGAGGCCCATTGCTAGTTCAATATCCCATTGCCTATATCCCCAAAATGCCAATGGCCATTCCAATGCCAAAGAACAAGGGGAAAGGATAGAGAGAAGGGTACTCAGTATCCTGACAAATTGCCATTGCATAAATTCTTTTGTATATTTTACAAAAATGGTTGCCTATAAAATCGTATCGCTAGGCTGCTACCCAGATCCCTGAGAGGGATTGAAGCAAGTGGGGAGCCAAAGCTTAAGCTTCCTTAGCTTTAAAATAAATGTGTTTCTGAGCCAGAGGTCAAGTGAGAGGTCCTGAGTGGAGATGTAAATTTGGAAGTTATGATGTATGCATGATAGGCATAACTATGAGTCAGGATGAGACAATAGGATGTGGATATAAGCTTTCATAGAGAACTGAAAGGGAGCAAGTACTAAATATGGAGGGAGGAGAGAGGGGTCCAAAATCAAGATATAAGAGATGAGGAGGAGTGGGCCAAGAAAAGTGAGAAGGAGAAAATGAAACCAACCTGGAAGTCAAGTGAAGAGTTTTTAGGAAAAAGGGTCAGGTTATGCCAAATCCTGTAGATAGCTCCAGCAAAAGGAGACCTACCGATAACCCATTGGATTCAGCAAAGCAAGGTCAATAGTGACGAGTGCAGTTTCAGTGGAATGGTTAGGGACCAGAGGCTGCTTGGAGCTTGTTGAAGAAACAATAAAGAGAGAGGCATCAGAAAAAGTGAATATAGATAACTTTTGAGGACTCTTATTGCAGAGAAATCAGGCTGTTTGGTAAAGTGCTTCAGCAAAGGGTGCTGTTTGTAAGCAAGGGGAGAGACATGGAGAAATAACAGGAAGCTTTATGCTTCCAAGAATGACCCAATAGAGAGGGAAAAGTGGTAATGTAGGAAAGAGATGGATGAAAGCTACTAGAATAATGTGTTCTTTGATGTGAGAAGGGATGAGATCTAGTGCCCATGCCGAGGACTGGCTTTAAATTTAGTCCTAGGTAGTTCATTGATAAAAGTGGACGGAATTACTGAGCACATGGATGCAGATGCTGTAGATGGTGTGATATGGTGATATTTTTGTTTTAAAGTGAATTATAAAGCAAGTTTATCAGCTGCCAGAGGGGGAGGACCGGCAGGTATTGGGAATTTGAGAAGAGATGATGGTGAAAATGGTAACTAGGAGAGTGAGTGGAATATCAGTAGACTAAGGAAACAGAGTCTGTATCCTCATAGATGTTGGCACTTATATTTATTTTAGCAATTCTCAAGTCGCTTTGCAATTGTGTTTTATTAATCTGTCATCCTCATCAAAATGTGAATTTCATCAGGGCAAGAAAAATCCTTATGATAATTTTTTTGTCTGCTACGTTATTTCTCAGCATTTTTCACACCCCCCAAAATAGTATTCACTTACTCATGTGATTTGTTAAATACTTCATAATCCATCAATGTATATTGAGCTTCATGAAAGCCATAAAGTAACCTTTGAGTATAGTATTATTATTACACCCATTTATACTCCCTAGAGGCATAGAAGTGTTGGTAAACCATCTCATAAGTTGACAGAGCCAGTTAGAGATGTATGCAGCTTTCAAGTTAGGTTTTTTTATTAAATAAAGTGCTCTCCCAACTAATTTGAACTACAGATAAAGACATTTATTATACCAGGGCTTTAACACTGGCCTGTGGACTCCTGCATAAAGCAAATATAGCTTGAACCCTAACAGCAAAGTATAGAATGGCTTTGTCCTAACAACTGCTTGATCTGTAATAGAGATTCTTAAATTCTTAAAATTGAAATGCAGTGTTAGACAGGGAGCAGTATAACATCCTGCTATCTTGTGAAACCATGCCTGGAATTCAGCTGCACTTACTAAATTTCCCTCTTTTTAACACTGATGGCAATATATAGATAGATAGATTGATAGATATAGATTGATATAAATATATATTTTATATAAATGTATATTTAATACAAATATATAATATATAATATACAAATGTATATTATATATTCATAACACATATAGAAAATTATATATAATGGAATACCATAAAATATATATTTATTCATAGATATACATTAGCAGAAATTTATATTATATAAATTATATTATTTATATAATTTAATTAAATATATATTTATGATTTTATGATGAACTGAGTATATTATTGAGTATATTATATAAATTATATTACTTATATAATTTAATTAAATATACATTTATGATCTTATGAATTTAATTAAATATATATATTATATATTTATATAGATTATATGTAATAACATATATAACATAAAATGTTATATGTATATAACATTTCTGCCGAATGTCATATATATATATATAACATGTATATAAAATGTTATATGTATATAACATGTCTGTGGAAACCAAATGAGAAGACTAAATTTTTACATTTTTCATAAGGATAGGGCAGAAACTTACAGCCTTAACTTTCAGACCCACTAGGTAGTTCAGAATTAGAAAGAAAAAACCTTTTGACTAAATTCTCATAATAGGAAAAATTTCAGTACAATCTGTATTGGATGAGTGGCAGATACATAGTGGTTCAGAACACACATTCTGAAAATGGACTTCCTGAGTTTAAATCCTGGTTCTGCCACTAGGCAGCTGGGAATTTGTCCTGTCAATCTAATGTCTCCGAGTTAAAACTGATATCTGTGTTACAGGATTAAATGAGGTCTAAATAAATTAATATATGTAAAATTAGTATATGTAAAGCACTTGAAACTGTGCTAAGCATTTAATAAGCACTCTATAGGTGTTAAATAATGCTATCATATTAATTTTCAATTTTCAAGGATTTAAAGTTGATACCAATAATTCAACATAAGAATTTTTTATCTCCTCAAATTGCCAGAATGCCTATACTTTCAGGAAAACCATCCTTTTGAAAATACCTGCAAACATCTTTTTCTCAGTCAGCCACCCAGGTGACTTGGATCTCCCTTCACTATCAAACTTGGAATTCATTTCCCTTCTTTCTTGTGTTGAATTCCCTGTTTGTGGATACCATGTTCTTCTTCCTTCTTGGTTTACGCTTCCATAATGATGGTACTCATTCTTTCATAAGTAAACTTTTTAAAACTTGCATGGTTTCAAAAATAATTATTGATATATTTGGATTAATAACTCCTATATTTGTTACTGTATTCTATTTGTTGTCTTGTTCTTTGTTCCCATTTTAGTCTTTCATTCATTTTCTGCCTTTTGTGGTTTTAACTGAGCATTTTATATTGTTTCAATCTCTCTCTTCTCTGTGAATCAATTAAACTTTAAGAATATCATTTTAGTGGTTGCCCTAGCATTGTCATATATATTTACTACTAATTCAAGTCCACTTTCAAATAACACTATACTGCCTCACAGGTACTACAAGTACCTTATAATAACAAAATATTCCTAATTCCTCACTCCCAGCTCTTGCATCTTTGCTATCATTTATTTCACTTATAGGTAAGCCTACATAAGCCTATGCATATAATAAATTACATTGTTGCAATTATTACTATTTTGAACAAACTGTTGTCTGTTAGATCATTAAGATAAAAAACGTTTATTTTACCTTCAATAATCCTGCTACGATGCTCTTCCTTTCTTTATATAGATATGCATTTCTGATGTGTATCATTTTCCTTCTTTCTAAGGAATATTTGTGTTATATTTTGATCAGTAATTTGCCCCATCCATTAGACAGCTCCAAAAAGTTATAACTCATGTTATTTTACTACATATTTATTTTCTTATTTATCTTATTATCATTTCCCAGTACTAAGTACATGGCCTGCAACAAGTTAAAATTTAGTACATGTTTCTTGAAAATAAACCACAAATGAATAAAATAATTTATGTGAAGGGAAATAAAAAGAGTAGTAACTTTAAAGTTGGAAGACCTGTGCTCAAATCCTAGCTTTATCGTTTTTAATTGTCACATTGACAAAATACTTAAGCTCATTGAGGTTCCATTTTCTCATCTGTAAATTGGATACAGTATTATCTGTCATAACATATTAGAATGTTGTGAGAATATTTGTGTGAAGATGCTAAGTCTAGTATTCAATTCATCGTAAGGTCTTAACAATTGCTGGCTAAATCTGTTGAATCATTAAGTGAACCAATTTGTGAAATTTATTGCTGGAGTAACTTGGCCTAGAGCATTTTGGTCAAATGATTAATAATCCTAAACAACATGATTTATATAAATTCATTAATATACCTTCACAGCATAAGTTTAAGGAAGTAACAAGCTATTAACTGCAAATTTGTTTGCAGACTTCCAGCCTTGAGTCTTCAGTTAGTGGCTTTGTCAAAATATTGTTTGCTATGAAGATCATAGAACTAGAAATTCCTACTTTGTAGTCTTGACTTTTCCTAGGAAAATGTAAAACAAAAAAAATTAATTTTGGCTACAAAGCAAGAAGTGCATAACACAGAGAGATGTTTACATTAGCAAGTTCAGGATTTATTTTAAGTTTGTCCAAGGAAATACCTCAATAGAGAGTATTTTGCTTGGAATAGTGTTAAGCATCCTGCTTACTAACAGCAAAATTCTGCTACATAAGTGGAGTAAGAAGGTAGAGATGGAAGAATGATAATTTTTAAAAAGTCACAAGACAAATTGGAAAAGGGAAGTGTTTATCTCTAAAGAGAATTGCGCTAGAAATAATAGAATCGAATGTATATGAGAAAGACAAGAACAGAAATTTCTTTTAGAAAGGGTGAAATTCAAGGAGTAAAATCTTCAGTCTAAACAAAAATCCAGACACCTGAATCTGTCCATGTATATAAAATGTTGGTAAAGAAATGTAATATTACTAATGAACTATTTTAAAATAGTGCTTCTAAACGTGTTTATACAAAAGTTTGAACATGTTTCTCATATTTTGATCCATAAATTACTTCCAAAAAAGAAATTTATATAGAAGGGTGTTGATCAGTGTTATTTTAAAAAGGAAAATGGTGAAAAACCCTAAATATTCAACAATGAGATTGGATTATACACCCAAAGAGTATCATACTATACAACCACTAAATACCATGTTGAACAGTAATACTCATTGAGAACAGAAAATGTTCAAGGCGTTAAAACAAAAAACAAAAATAACATGTGCAGTGTGATGGTATATAAATGTAATCATAAAAATGAGCACAAACATGCTCAAAGGAAAAAGATAGGATTTACACACAAACAGTAATACAAATTATTGATAAGCTGCAAAATTCCTAGTGATTTTAAATGTATTAGTATGAGTTTTATAAGTTTAAGTTTTTACAATGAGCAGGTGTCATTTTTGTAACTAGAAAAAAGGTATATATACTATACTTATATTTGTTCAGCAGTATTTGAAAAAGAATTTAAGCCTTACATTTGTCACACACACAAAAATTTGTTACACAAGGTGGAATAACATCGATGGAAATGATAAACTTGAATAGACGCCTCAAAGACAGACAATAGAGAAGCAGTATCTGCCTGACTTAATTGGGCTGGATCAATTTTATCACAAAATTCTGAGGGAGATTCAATTACAGATCAAGGCAATATGGTTCCTACAACAGAGCTTTCTCCTTATCAATTTCAGAATAATCGGAGGTTTGAATCCAAAATTCCTAAGTCCACAGAGAAAGGAAAGAGAACATAGAAAAAATACAGGGCAGTAGATTTCATTGTCATCACTTTAGGTAACAAGAATGTCGTGATTTTGAGAATAAGGCTGCAAAAACAATGCAAAGATTTGCAAGTTACCAACATAGTAATAATCAAGTATGTGTCACTCAGTTGTGATTTTACATTTAGAAACACAAAATAAATAACTGCAACATACTTCATTACGTTTTCATCCTAGGATAAAAATAATATTCCAGGATATTCTAGGCTATGAATTAGAAGCATATGCTTCTAAGGCAGGTAATTGATAAAATAAGTTACTTAAGAATGACAAAATTTTTCCAAAAACTTTCTAGAGATGATTATTTTGTCAACATATTCATTAATTTATTCACAAATTTTCACCACTAGTGATGTTCCAAATACTATATGATGTACAAAGGGTAATAATAATACTTAGTTTACAGGATGACTGTTTTACATGAAGTTGTACATGTAGATGTCTTAGTACAGTAAGAGCTCAATAAATGCTAGTTATTAATTTCTATTACTACTAATACTGAAGTCCTAAACTTATTATTTTTTAAGGGATAAAAAGTCTAATAAGATATGTTTCTTAACACTATGAGGACAGCATGATCCTGATACCAAAACCTGGCAGAGATACAACAAAAAAGAAAACTTCAGGTCAATATCCCTGATGAACATCAATGTGAAAATCCTCAAAAAAAGTAGTGTCAAACTGAATCCAACGTATCTTCTAGTAAGATATGTTTCTTCCCCGGAGCAACTTGCTGTATTGTACTCCCACTGAGATTCGTATAGAACAATCCTAGCTATCTCCATATGATGCAAAAGCTGAAAGAGCCTGACAATGTAATCATTATATGAACAAAATAGCCATCCTAGTATGTTTCCTAAACGGTGTCACAACTCTAAACTGCTAACTTACAAACTAAAATGCCCCAAGGAAATCCATAATTGACATCGTTTTGTCATCTTTAAACATAAAATTATGAAATTTTACATACTTTAATGTGTTGATGGCTACTTTATATATATATATATGTATGTGTGTATATATATACATTTAGAAACACAAAATAAATAACTGCAACATACTTCATTGCATTTTCATCTTAGGATAAAAATTAGAATATTCTAGGATATTCTATATATATAAGTATATATATATATATTTGATGAGGAAGGTGGAGGGAAGAAAATGACTTTCTAAGTCATGAAAGCTGAACATGATTAACAAACCACTTCAGTCATTTGGTGTCTCAGCAGTAGGCATTTTCAGGAGAAATTATCAAGTTCTATACTGTGTTTCTATGAGTCTGCAGGCTGAGAGGCAAATCTTCTGGCATTTCAATGTGGTAATGTGAAAACTTGGGAGAAATTTTCTACAAAAATAATAAAATTATGAAAGTGTAATTTCTATGTAATACCCTCATCACAACGCACTGTTTTGCTCATAGGGATTTGTTCTTGGCATGTTATTTCAAGTGTTTCTGATAGTCTCGTTTTAAATAACTTATAAAATGGTGGTTGAGGGGCCTGCATTCATTTCTCAGCCTAGTAAGCATACCTGATAGAAAAATGTTTCTGGAACTGCTTTGCTTAATTTATTCCAATATATTTAGGAGATAACATATAAAAAATTAAACACTTCAAAATGATACCAAGGTTATCTATATAATTTGTCAGATGTTTACAGAGCAATTAAAATTATGACAAAAATATCCAAACATACCAACATTAGTTAGAACACTGTGTGTATGTTTGAAATTTGCCATGATACATTAAAAACCAGAGGAAGAAATAGCTAAAATAAATATAGTAAATAGTTGATAGTTTTTAAAGCTGGTAAGAGGTTAAGTTTTGCCATTATTAATTTAAGTTCCTTGTAGACTCTGGATATTAGACCTTTGTCAAATAGATAGATTGCAAAAATTTTCTCTCATTCTGTAGGTTGTCTGTTCACTCTGATGATAGTTTCTTTTGCTGTGCAGAAGCTCTTTAGTTTAATTGGATCCCATTTGTCAATTTTTCTTTTGTTACAATTACTTTTGACATTTTTATCATGAAATCTTTGCCCATGCCTATGTCCTGAATGATATTGCCTAGATTTTCTTCCAGAGTTTTTATAGTTTTGGGTTTTACAAATAAGTCTTTAATCCATCTTGAGTTAATTTTTGGATAAGGTATAAGGAAGGGGTCCAGTTTCAATTTGCTGCACATTATTAGCCAGTTTTCCCAGCACAATTTATTAAATCTGAAATCCTTTCCCCATTGCT
Source organism: Hylobates moloch (assembly GCF_009828535.3). Lineage (NCBI taxonomy): Eukaryota > Metazoa > Chordata > Mammalia > Primates > Hylobatidae > Hylobates > Hylobates moloch. Next base: position 133,171,871 of record NW_026652277.1, read on the forward strand.
TGGATTTGTCAAAGATCAGATGGTTGTAGATGTATAGTCTTATTTCTGAATTCTCTTTTCTGTTGTATTGGACTATGTGTCTGTTTTAGTACCAGTACTATTCTATTTTGGTTACTGTAGCCTTGTAGTATAGCTTGAAGTCAGGCAGCATGATGCCTCCAGCTTTATTCTTTGCAGTGTGATGTCTCCAGCTTTATTCTTTTTGGTTGGAATTGCCTTGGCTATATGGGCTCTTTTTGGTTCAATATGAATTTTAAAATTGTTTTTCTAATTCTGTGAAGAATGTCAAAGGTAATTTGATGGAAATAGCATTGAGTCTATAAGTTACTTTGGGCAGTATGGCCATTTTCACAAGAGCATGGAATGTTTTTCCATTTGTTTCTGTCCTCTCTAATTTCCTTGAGCTGTGGTTTATAGTTTTCCTTGAAGAGGTCCTTTACTTCCCTTGTTAGCTGTATTCCTAGGCATTTTATTCTCTTTGTAGCAATTGAGAATGGGAGTTTATTCAAGATTTGGCTCTCTGCTTCTCTATTGTTGGTGTATAGGGATGCTTGTGATTTTTGCATGTTGATTTTGTATCCTGAGACTTTGCTGAAGTTGCTTATCAGCTTAGGAAGTTTTTGGGCTGAGATGATGAGGTTTTCTAGATATAGGATCACATCATCTACAAATAGAGACAATGAGACTTCCTCTCTTCCTATTTGAATACCCTTTATTTCTTTCTCTTGCCTGATTTCCCTGGTTGGAACTCCCAGTACTATGTTGAATAGGAGCGGTGAGAGAGGGCATCCTTTTCTTGTACCAGTTTTCAAGGGGAATGCTTCCAGCTTTTGCTCATTCAGTATGATATTGGCTGTGGGTTTGTCATAAATGGGTCTTATTATTTTGAGATATGGTTCTTCAATACCTAGTTTATTGAGAGTTTTTAACATGACGGAATGTTGAATTTTACCAAAAGCCTTTTCTGCATCTATTGAGATAATAATGTGGATTTTGTCTTTAGTTCTGTTTATATGATGAATTACCTTTATTGATTTATGTATGTTGAACCAGCCTTGTATCCCAAGGATGAAGCTGACTTGATTGTGGTGGATAAGCTTTTTGATGTGCTGCTGGATTCAGTTTGCCACTACTTTATTGAGGATTTTCACACTGATGTTCATCAGGGATATTGACCTGAAGTTTTCTTTTTTGTTGTATTTCTGCCAGGTTTTGGTATCAGGATCATTGCTGTCCTCATAATGTTAATTAGGGAGAAGTCCCTCCTTTTTAATTGTTTGGAATAGTTTCAGAAGAAATGGTACCATCTCCTCTTTGTGCCTCTGGAAGAATTCAGCTATAAATTCGTCTGGTCCTGGGCTTTTTTGGTTGGCTATTTATTACTGCCTCAATTTCAGAACTCATTATTCGTCTATTTGGGGATTCGACTTCTTCCTAGTTCAGTTTTTTGAGTATGTATGTGTCCAGGAATTTATCCTTTTCTTCTTGATTTTCTAGTTTATTTGCATAGAGTTGTTTACAGTATTCTCTGATGGTTGTTTTTATTTCTGTCAGGTCAGTGGTGATATCTCCTTTATCATTTTTTATTGTGTCTATTTGAGTCTTTTTTCTTCTTGATCAGTCTAGTTAGAGGTCCATCTGATTTTTTTTTTTTTTTTTTTCAAAAAAACATCAACTGGATTTGTTGTTTTTTGAAGGGCATTTCATGTCTCTATCTTCCATCAGTTCCACTCTGATCTTGGTTATTTCTTGTCTTCTGGTAGCTTTGGGGTTTGTTTGCTCTTGGTTCTCTAGTTCTTTTAGTTGTGATGTTAGAATGTCAATTTGAGATTTCTCTAGATTTTGATGTAAGCATTTAGTGCTATGAATTTCCCTCTGAACACTGCTTTAGCTATGGGCCAGAGATTCTGGTATGCTGTCTCTTTGTTCTCATTAGTTTCAAACAACTTCTTGATTTCTGCCTTAATTTCATTACTTACCCAGGAGTCATTCAAGAGCAAGTTGTTCAATTTCCATGTAGCTGTGTGGTTTTGAATGAGTTTCTTAAGCTTGAGTTTCAGTTTAGTTGCACTGTGGTCTGAGGGACTGTTATAATTTCAGGTTTTTTTGCATTTGCTGAGGAGTGTTATACTTCAAATTATATAATCAATTTTAGAATAAGTTCCATGTGGTGCCAAGAAGAATGTATATTCTGTTGTTTTGGGGTAGTGAGTTCTGTAGATATCAATCAGGTCTACTTGATCCAGGGCTGAGTTCAACTCCTGAATATCCTTCTTAATTTTCTGTTTCAATGATCTGTCTAATATTAACAGTGGGTTGTTAAAGTACCTACGATTATTGTATGGGAGTCTACATCAAGCAGAACTTTCAGTGGAAACCCTACAATCAAGAGGAAGTTGGGGGCCAATATTCAACATTCTTAAAGAAAATAATTTCCAATCCATAATTTCATATCTGGCCAAACTAAGCTTCATAAGTGAAGGAGAAATAAAATCCTTTCCAGACAAGCAAATGCTGAGGGATTCTGTCACCACCAGGCTTGTCTTGCAAGAGCTCCTGAAGGAAGCACTGAAAGTGGAAAGGAAAAACCTTACCAGCCGAGACAAAAACACACTGAAGTCATCCCTCTGGCAAGATGGCCAAATAGGAACAGCTCTGGTCTGCAGCTCCCAGCAAGACCAACACAGAAGGCGGGTGATTTCTGCATTTCCAACTGAGGTACCTAGTTCATCGCATTGGGACTGGTTAGACAGTGGGTGCAGCCCACAGAAGGCGAGCAGAAGCAGAGTGGAAAGTCACCTCACCCAGAAAGTGCAAGGGGTTGGGTAACTCCCTCCCCTAGCCAAGGGAAGCTGTGAGGGACTGTGCCATGAGGGATGGTGCTATCCGGGCCAGATGCTATGCTTTTCCCATGGTTTTCGCAACCCACAGACCAGGAGATTCCCTTGAGTGCCTACATCACCAGGGCCTTGGGTTTCAAGCACAAAACTGGGTGGCCGTTTGGGCAGAAACAAAGCTAGCTGCAGGAGTTTTTTTCCATACCCCAGTGGCACCTGGAATCCCAGAGAGACAGAATCGTTCACTTCCCTGGAAAGGGGGCTGAAGTCAGGGGGTCAAGTGGTCTTGCTAAATGGGTCCAACCCTTACAGATGACCTGATGGACAGGCAAGCTAAGATCCACTGGCTGGAAATTCTTGCTGCCAGCACAGCAGTCTGAAGTTGACCTGGGATGCTGAAGCTTTGTGGGGGGAGGGGCATCCACCATTGCTGAGGCATGAGTAGGCAGTTTTCCCCTCACAGTGTAAACAAAGCCACCAGGAAGTTTGGACTGGGCTGAGACCACCACAGCATGGCAAAGCTGCTGTAGCCAGATTGCCTCTCTAGTTTCCTTCTCTCTGGGCAGGGCATCTCTGAAAGAAAGATAGCAGCCCCAGACAGGGTCTTATAGACAAAATTTCCATCTCCCTGGGACAGAGCACCTGGGGGAAGGGGCGGCTGTGGGCACAGCTTCAGCAGACTTAAACATTCCTGCCTGCTGTCTCTGCAGAGAGCAGCTGATCTCCCAGCACAGCACTCAAGCTCTGCTAAGGGACAGAATACTCCCTCAAGTGTGACCCTGACCCCTGTGCCTCCTGACTGGGAGACATCTCCCGGCAAGGGTCAACAGACATCTCATACAGGAGAGCTCCGGCTGGCATCTGGCAGGTGCCCCTCTGGGACGAAGCTTCCAGAGGAATGAGCAGGCAGCAATCTTCATTCTTCAGTCTGTTGGTGATACCCAGGAAACAGGGTCTGGACTGGACCTCCAGCAAACTCCAGCAGACCTGTAGAAGAGGGGCATAACTGTTAAAAGGAAAACTAACAAACAGCAATAATATCAACATCAATGAAAAGGATGCCCATGCAAAACCCCATCCAAAGGTCATCAGCATCAAAGATCAAAGGTAAATAAATCCACGAAGAAGAGGAAAAACTGGTGCAAAAATGCTGACCAGAATGGTTCTTCTCTTCCAAGGAATCACAACTCCTCGCCAGCAAGGGAACAAAACTGGATGTAGAATGAGTTTGACAAATTGACAGAAGTAGGCCTCATAAGGTGGGTAATAACAAACTCCTCTGAGCTAAAAGAGCATATTCTAACCAAATGTGAGGAAGCTGAGAACCTTGATAAAAGATTAAAGGAAATGCTAACTAGAACAACCAGTTTAGAGAAGAACATAAATGACCTGATGGTGTTGAAAGACACAGCACAAGAACTTTGTCAAGCATATACAATTATTAATAGTCAATCAAGTGGAAGAAAGGATATCAGAGATTGAAGATCAAATTAATGAAATAAAGCATAAAGACAAGATTAGAGAAAAAAGAAAGAAAAGGAATGAACAAAGCCTCCAAGAAGTATGGGAGTATGTGAAAAGAACAAACCTACGATTGATTGGTGTACCTGAAAGTGATGGGCAGAAAGGAACCAAGTTGGAAAACACAGTTCAGATTATTTTCCAGGAGAACTTCCCCAACCTAGCAAGACAGACCAACATTCAAATTCAGGAAATAGAGAGAGCACCACTAATATACTCCTCAAGAAGAACAACCCCAAGACAAGTAATTGTCAGATTCAGAAAGTTTGAAATGAAGGAAAAAATGTTAAAAGTAGCCAGAGAGAAAGGTCAGGTTACCTACAAAGGGAAGCCCATCAGACTAACAGCAGATCTCTCTGCAGAAAACCGTATAAGCCAGAAGAGAGTGGGGACCAATATTCAACATTCTTAAAGAAAAGAATTTTCAACCCAGAATTTCATATCCAGCTAAACTAAGCTTCATAAGCAAAAAAGAAATAAAATCCTTTAGAGACAAGCAAATGCTGAAGGATTTTTTCACCACCAGAGCTGCCTTACAAGAGCTCCAGAAGGAAGCACTAAATATGGAAAGGAAAACTTGGTTCCAGCCACTGCAAAAATATACCAAAATTTAAAGACCAACGACACTACGAAGAAACTGCAGCAACTAATGTTGCTAATAACCAGCTAGCATCACAATGACAGGATCAAATTCACAAATAACAATATTAAATGTAAATGGGCTAAATGACTCAATTAGAAGACAAAGACTGGCAAATTGGATAGAGTCAAGACCCATCTCATGTACAAAAACACACATGGCTCAAAATAAAGGGATGGAGGAAGATCTAACAAGCAAATGGAAAGCAAATAATAAATAAATAAATAAATAAATAGCAGGGTTTGCAATCCTAGTCTCTGATAAAACAGACTTTAAACCAACAAAGATCAAAAAAGACAAAGAAGGGCATTACATAATGGTAAAAGGATCAATGCACCAAGAAGAGCTAACTATCCTAAATATATATGCATCAAATACAGGACCACCCAAGTTCATGAAGCAAGTTCTTAGAGACTTAGATTCCTACACATTCATAGTGGGAGACTTTAACAACCCACTGTCAATATTAGATCAGTGAGAGAGAAAATTAATAAGGATATTCAGGACTTGAACTCAGCTCTGGACCAAGTGGACCTAATAGACATCTACAGAACTCTCCACCCCAAGTGAATAGAATATACATTCTTCTCAGTACCACATAGCACTTATTCTAAAATTGACTACATAATCACAAGTGAAATGCTCCTCAGCAAATGTAAAACAACAGAAATCATAACAAACTGTCTCTCAGACCACAGTGCAATCAAATTAGAACTCAGGATTATGAAACTCACTCAAAACCACACAACTACATGGAAACTGAACAATCTGCTCCTGAATGACTACTGGGTAGATAATGAAACTAAAGCAGAAATAAATAAGTTCTTTGAAACCAATGAGAACAAAGATACGATGTACCAGAATCTCTGGGAAACATTTAAAGCAGTGCTTAGAGGGAAATTTATAGCACTAAATGCCCACAGGAGAAAGCAGGAAAAATCTAAAATCGACACCTAACATCACAATTAAAAGAACTAGAGAAGCAAGAGCAAACAAATCCAAAACCTAGCAGAAGACAAGAAATAACTAAGATCAGAGCAAAACTGAAGGAGATAGAGACACGAAAAACTCTTCAAAAAATCAATGAATCCAGGAGCTGGTTTTTTAAAAGATTAACAAAATAGATAGACTGCTAGCCAGACTAATAAAGAAGAAAAGAGAGAAGAATCAAATAGACACAATAAAAAATGATAAAGGGGATATCACCACCGATCCCAGAGAAATACAAACTACCATCAGAGAATACTGTAAACACCTCTATGCAAATAAACTACCAAATCTAGAAGAAATTGATAAATTCCTGGACACATACACCCTCCCAAGCTAAATCAGGAAGAAGTTGATTCCCTGAATAGACCAATAACAAGTTCTGAAGGGGTTTCCCTTTGTAGATAATCTGACCTTCCTCTGTGTCTGCCCTTATTTTTTCCTTCATTTCCACCTTGGAAAACTGAATATTATTTATCTTGGAGTATCTTACTGGGGTTCTCTGGATTTCCTGAATTTGAATGTTCGCCTTTCTTGCTAGGTTGGGGAATTTCCCCTGGATGATAGCCTGAAGTATGTTTTCCGGCTTGGTTCCACTCTCCCATCTGTTACAGGTTCCCTAATCAGTCTTTTTACATAATCCCACAGTTCTCAGAGGTCTTGTTAGTTCCTTTTCATTCTTTCTTCACTAATCTTGTTTGCCTGTCTTATTTGATCAAGATACTCTTCAAGCTCTGAGATTCTCTCCTCCAATTGATCTATTAGGCTATTGATACTTGTGTTTTCATTGTGAAGTTCCCATGCTGTGTTTTTCAGCTCCATCAGGTCATTTATGTTCCTCTGTAAACTGGTTATTCTGGTTAACAACTCCCGTAATGTTTTATCATGGCTCTTAGCTTCTTTGCATTGGGTTAGAACATGCTCCTTTAGCTCAGTGAAGTTTGTTATTACCAATCTTCTGAAGCCTACTTCTGTCAATTCATCCATTTCAGCCTCAGCCCAGTTCTTTGCCCTTGCTGGAGAGGCGTTGCAGTTATTTGGAGGAGAAGAGGCACTCTGGCTTTTTGAGGTTTCAGCGTTTTTTGCGTTGATATTTTTCTCATCCTTGTGGGTTTATCTACCTTCAATCTTTGAAGCTACTGAATTTTAGGTGGGGTTTTTGAAGGCTCTTTTTTGTTGATGTTTTTCTTGTTGTTGCTGTTTGTTTGTTTTTCTAATGGTCACAGGGTTGCTGCTGTTTGCTGGAGATACACTCCAGACCCTATTCATCCAGGTCCCTCCCACACCTGATGATATAACCAGTGGAGGCTGCAGCACGGCAAAGATGGCTGCCTACTCCCTCCTCTGGGAGCTCTGTCCCAGAGGGTCACCGGCCTTATGCCAACTGGAACTCTCCTATATGAGATGTCTGGCAACACCTGTTGGGAGGTCTCACCCAGTCAAGTGTCATGAGTTCAGGGACCCACTTGAAGAATCAGTCTGGCTGCCCCTTGAAGGGGCGGGCATGCTGCACTGAGGGTAAGTCCACTCATTTGAACTGCCTGGGGTCCTCAGAGCCCGCTGAACTGGAAACCACAGCTGCCCCTTCCCTCAAGGGGCTCAGTCCCAGAAAGATCAGAGTTCTGTCCATGAACCCATGGCTGGAGTTACTGAAATTCCCACAGGAAGTCCCCACCTAGTGAGGAGGAATGGATCCAGGTCCCACCTAAAGAGGTGATCTGGCCAGAATCTGCCATAGCCGCTGTGCTGTGCTGTGGGGAATTCCTTCTGGTCCAAATCACCCAGTCTCCCCAGAACTGGCAGGGGAAATCAGCCAACTGGAGTCACAGTGATGGCAGCTGCTCCTCCCCCTGGGATCTTGGTTATGTTAGGCAGTCTCCAGAATCCTGCCCCTGGCCGCAACCCATGAGACTACCAAAAGTCTGCACAGTTCTGTGCTTGGGACCTGAGGCCCTGGTGGCATGGTATCACAAGGGGATCTCCTGATCTGTGGGTTGCACACATCCATGGCAAAAGCATGGTTTCCCTGGAGGGGTAGCACAATCACTCACTGCCTCCCTTGTCTGGGGGTGGGTGTTCCCCTTACCCCGTGCAGCTTCTAGGTGGGCTGTCACTCCACCTTGCTTTTCCTCACTCTCCATGGGTGGTGCCAACCACCTGGTCAGTCTCAGCAAGACAACCTGGATACCTCAGCTGAAGGTGCAGTATTCCCTTGCTATTTTTGTTCTTCTCAACTGGAGCTGCTTCTCATCAGTGATCTTGACCCCTCACCCCTTACTAGGATATTTCAAAGCAAAATTTAGGCACCGGGTATATTCACCCATAAATACAACAGTATACATCTCAAAAATATGGAGAAATTTTTCTGAAATAATCCAATATCATTATCACCCTTGGAAAATTAATAATGTGGTTTAATATTATCTAATACTTAGTCTACTTTCACATCCTTATTGAACAAAATTACTCTTGTCTAGTCAATTCATTCAAACTGTGATCTAGACAAGGTATACTCACTATATATTTGGTTCCTATACTCCTCCTAAGATTGTAAGTGTCTAATAATTTAGTACAGTTGTTCTTTTCTGTTTTGCTCACCTGTTGCTATTTTTGCATGAAATATTCTTCTTTTAGAAACCACATTACATGTCTGATGAATGTCTTATATTCTGCATTTGATAGATTGCTTCCCTCACGTCATTTAATTTGTCACTTTATTCCATGACTTTTCTGTCAGCCTGATTTGATTCAGATTCTTTTTGCTTTAATACTGAATAGGTGCTGCAGCTTATTTCATATTACATCTTATCACTAGGCTCATATTGTCTGGTCTTCTCATGCATGTTAGTAATGCTACATTGGTTAGTGAATTCAGGAGGTGACAGCAAGCCTACGTGAAGTTAAGATTTTTAATCAACCTTTCACCTAATGGTTTTACTATCTATTGATGACTTGCATGGATCAATTTGTTCTTCAGTGTTGAAAATGATGATTTTTCCAATTTTATCATTTCTTCTGCATTTGTTAGATGGAATTATTTTGCATAGAAATTTTCCTCATCCATTCTATTTATTTAATTACTCCAAATTCTGTTCATAATGGATATCAGAATGAATGCAGAATTATTTTCCTGTGATTATTAAATTCTGTAATTGATGTTCATTGTATTGAGTTGGTGTTGTAGCAATTTTCAATGGTGGCCAAGAAGTTTTGTTTTATTTCTCTTTTTTCCTGTATCATTATGAGATCATTTTTTCTGTATGTACACTATTTTAATCAAATATAGTTGTTACTATTATTTGTATTATTCAAATTGCCCCATGTAGACCACAGCACTTCAAGATTACCTCTGTATTATTTTGACACAACCTTATTAATCTTTTTGGCTTTTTTCTTTTTCACCTTACATTCTAGGTTCATCTTACACATTTCCTGATCCATAACTATAAATAATCATTAATGTAAGTAACTCTTTGTTTTAAGGTACAGAATGGTATTTAGAAATCACGGTCATGTTAGACATGGATTGCTAGTTTATTGTTTTTAGCATATACTTTTTCCAGTGGACAGAGATAGAAAATAAGTTTTATGAAGACTGTAATCATCAATACTTATAAAGACTGATAACTCAAATTTAAACTTAGAGGTGTTTTATTTAGCTTTTGATGCTAAAAATCATTGCTCCTGAAAATATCAACTTTTAAAAATTATCTTATACATATAATTATGTCTAAATAATTATACTAATATTATCACTAATAATAAGACTATTACCTACAGCTGAAGTTTCTAATGTAGCTTGCTATGATTTATAGTGAAACACTGTATTCTAAACTTAGAAAGAATAATTCTTTTTTCTAAGTGGTTATGTCACCAAACTGATAATTATTTATGTTTGTTTTGTCTTGTTTTTAATTTTTAGGGATTCTTCATTTTGTACCAGGTTTTGTTACTTTATCATATAAAACAGTCACAT
>NW_026652277.1:133182231-133239383 GCF_009828535.3 Hylobates moloch
TTTTTTTTTTTTAATGTCCTTTTGCAAAATAAGCAATAAATAGTATAGCTATCTATCCATCTATCTATCTCTCCTCCTTCATTTCTTACACAAAACATACCATAACATATACAGTGTTGTGCATGTATATGATGGAGATCAGTACATATCAGTGAACAGAGATCTTCCTAATTCTGTTTTACGGATCATAGTATTTCATTGTAGAGTGTACTGTTATTAATTATTTTGCTATTACAAATAATTTCAAGAAATATTATACATAAATTCTTATTTGTGGTTTGCCAGTGTACCTTTGGGGTAGATTTCTAGAAATTCCTAGAAGGGATTGTGTTATCCAAAGTTTGATATAATTTTGCTAAATACTGCAAACGTCCCCTCCATGAGTTGTGACACTGCATTTCTAGTAACAATGTGTTAGAGTCTTAACACATACCTGCCAACAAGGTGTATTGTGAAACTTTGTCTTTAATTTGTTGTTTTCCTATCTGAAAGGTGAGAAATGGTATCTCGGTGTTGTTTCATTTATTCTTTGCTTTTTATGAGTGATTTAAAATATCTTTCTGTTTCTTTAATGGACGTTTGTGTATTTTTTCAGTAAAGTCATTTTCAATTTTCATATTAAGTTGCTGGATTATGTTTTCTCATGTTAGAAGCTTATTATTTGTTAGAGTTATTAATGCTTTGTCATATAAGTAGCAAATATTTTTCTCACGTTGACATTTATCTTTTGACATTTTTTCTATTCCAATGTTTACATTTATTTGATCAAATGTATTACTCTTTTATTACTTATTACCAATTTTGAATCATAATTAGAAAAATTTTACTATAGCTAGGCACAAAATAATTCATCCATGTTTCTATCTAGTACTTGTGTGACTTCAAATTTTTTTATTTAAATTTCTGATCGATTTGGAACTTTTCTTATACAATGTAAGAATGATATGAATTCAATTCTATTTGTTTTTTCTGAATGGCATTAATCCAAGGATTTTTTTAAAAACTTGACTTATCCCTACTGATTTTCTTGGTCAACTTTATTGTACATGACCAAATTCATTTTAGGGCCAGGCAGGGTGGCTCATGCCTGCAATGCCAGTACTTTGGGAGGCCAAGGCAGAAGGATATCTTGAGCCCAGGAATTAAAGACCAGCCTTGGTAACATAGGGAGTCCCTGTCTCCACTGAAAAAAAAAAAAAAAAAGCTGGGCATTGTGGCTCACACGTGTAGTACAAGATACTCCATCCAGGAGGCTGAGGTGGGAGGATCTTTTGAGCCCAGAAGGTTGAGGCTATAGTGAGCTGTGATTGCACCACCGTATCTGGCAATAGAGCAAGACTGGTCTCAAAAAATGAATAAATAAATAAATAAAAGATAAAAAAACTTCAATACTTCAATTTAGTCTATTTCTAAAATGTCTCTTCTGTTTTATTCATCCACCTGTGCATTTGCTAATTTAACCATAAAGACCTCACTATGTATATGTATAATATTTATTAATATTGTTGCTTTTCAAAAAAATTCCTTAGCAATTTATTCTTTTTTTATTTTCTATGTAAACTTTGAAAGTAATGTGTATAGCTCCAGTTAAAAAAAGAACTGCTGATTTTGGGGGGTCATGTTGAATATGTATATCAATTTGGGGAGAATTAAAGTCTTAATGATGACAAGGTTTTCAAGAACATGGAATTTATTTCCATTTATTCAAGTCAACATCTGTGATTTTCAAGGATGTCTTAATATTTTTCCTAGGTAGTTTTGGCATATTTCTGGCTCATTTTATTCTGGAAATTTAAAATTATTTGTTACTATTATACATGCTCTTCCCTTTTTATTCTGAATGCCTATTGTCTATATATATATGAAGCTATTAATTTGTGTATATTAATACTCAGCTTTTCAAATATATTTTCTTACTGTTTATACTAGTTATAGCATTTACTGTATGAGATTACTTGTTCTTATGCTTTCATTTGATTTTGTTCATTATTAATTTTGTTCATTGTCAGTAGTGGGCATCTCATTTACAGTAATGGTCTGATATGTGCATGTATGTGTATGTTCATTTACATATAAATGTATTCATTTTTATCTATATTCAGCTGATGCTTTCATAAGAAATCTGTGTTAAATTAACACATTTTTATTGGCATCTGTGGAAATAATCATAAAATATTTCTCCTTAAATCTCTCAATAATGTATTATGTTGTCAAAGACAAATTGTACTGATGGAGTTAAATGGCAAAAAGGGCTTTATTCAAGACTATTCCAATAGTAGAGAAAGATTAAACTCAAGAGTGGTTGAAACAAAAGACAAGGGAGTTTTTAAGAGTTGGAATGAGCTAGGGGAAAAGTACTGGAGGATACTGGAGGAGGACAGTCAATGTGATTAGGTCATCTGTTTAACTAACTAGTACTTATAGCAGTCAGGCACCTACCCTCCCAAATGATACCTTTATTGATTATTACAATGCAAAGGGATGACTCTCAGGTGATTGAGAAGGACATTTCTGGGTTTTAAAATTTTCAACAGTGTGGGAGGCAATTTATTTACATTACATAGGGGCAAAGGAAGAATTTATAATTACAATTTTTTTTTTAAGTGAAGGCTCTAAGAAAAGGGAGATTAGAGGCCTGCAGTAGAAAGAAATCTATCTAAAGTTTCATCAAGCTGAGGGGACAGTAAGGTCATCTTGCTTAATATTAATGGATATTCTTGCCATCATGGAATAAACCTTGGACCATCTGTATTATTTTTAAATATGATGTTAGGTTTTATTGCTTAATATTTTACTTAAATTTTGACATTGATATTCATTAGTGATACATAATTTGATTTTTATTATATTTGCTTTAAAAGTTTTTCTTCTATTAGTATTCTCTAGAATCCATCCAGCAAACTTAGAACTATCTGATTTTTAAAGGTTTGGTATAAACATCTGGACATTGTTCTTTGATGTGGGGTATCTCTGAAAATTTTCTCTATTTTTCCCATGGAAATTGGTACATTTAGACATTGCACCTTTACTATAATTACTTCTGGTAGATTATTATCAAAATGCTCTTGTATTTTTATGTTGTTTGATATCAGGGAACCCACCCCCAATATTTCAACATTGGTTCTATTTTCCATAAGTGTCAGCTGGCTGAGAAATAAAAAGAGTACAAAGAGAGGAATTTTACAGCTGGGCCACCAGGGGTGACATCACATATCGGTAAGACCGTGATGCCCACCTGAGGCTCAAACCAGCAAGTTTTTTATTAAGGGTTTCAAAAGGGGATGGAGTGTAAGAACAGGGAGTAGATAAAAGATCACGTTTCAAAAGGCAAAAAGCAGAACAAAGATCACATGCTTCTGAGTGAACAGGACAAAGGCAAAGCAGAACTACTGGTAAGGGTCTATGTTCAGCTGTGCACGTATTGTCTTGATAAACAACAGAAAACAGGGTTCAAGAGCAGAAAACCAGTCTGACCACAAATTTACCAGGTCTGGGTTTTTCCCCCACCCTAGGAAGCCTGAGGGTACTGCAGGAAACCAGGGCATATCTCAGTCTTTATCTCAACTGCATAGGACAGACATTCCCAGAGTGGCCGTTTATAGACCTCCCCCCAGGAATGCATTCCTTCCCCAGGGTATTAATATTCCTTGCTAGGAAAAGAATTTAGCGATATCTTCTCTACTTGCACGTCCATTTATAGGCTCTCTGCAAGAAGAAAAATATGGCTCTTTTTGCCTGACCCCACAGGAAGTCAGACCTTATGGTTGTCTTCCCTTGTTCCCTAAAAATCACTGTTATTCTGTTCTTTTTCAAGGTGCACTGAATTCATATTGTTCAAACACACGTTTTCCAATCAATTTGTACAGTTAACACAATTATCACGGTGGTCCTGAGGTGACTTACATCCTTAGCTTAGAAAGGTAACAGGATTAAAAGATTAAAGTAAGACAGGCATAAGAAATTATAAAAGTGGGATGCTGAGGCAGGAGAATGGCATGAACCCTGGGGGGCGAAGCCTGCAGTGAGCCGAAATTATGCCACTGCACTCCAGCCTGGGCGACAGCGAGACTCCATCTCAAAAAAAAAAAAAGAAATTATAAAAGTATTATTTGGGAACTGATAAATGTCCATATTAAAATGAAATCTTCGCAATTTATGTTCCTCTGCCACAGCTCCAGCTGGTCCCTCTGTTCGGGGTCCCTGACTTCCTGCAACAGTTCATGTTTTCAAATAACTAGGCTTTGGTTCATTCCATTTCCCTATTTTCTTACTCATTAATTTCTGCTTTTATTTTTACCAATTTTTTTTGCTTTCTTTTGGGTAAATGTTGAATATTTTTCAAGCTTTTCAAATTGGAGGTATAGTTTATTTATTTTTCTTTTTTCTACTTGTATTGACATAAATATTTCATATGTTGAATTTTCCTGTTTTATCTGCATCTTATGAATTCTATATGTTATTTTGGTTATTATCACTTTTTAAAAACTGTAATTTCATTTATTATTTCCCCTTTGACCAAACATATGCCTTTTGCTATGCTTAAAAATGTATTTTTCCCGTCTGAAAAAAAAAAAAATGTATTTTTCCTAATGCTCTACTTTTAACTTTCCAGGTGTAAAGCTCTTTAATATTGGTTTAATTACATTGTGGCCAGAGAAGTGCTGTTTGTCTTTTTTAAAAATTTCACTGAGTTTCTATTTGTGGCCTAGTAATCAACTTTTATAAAAATGTAATATTCATTTGAAAATAATTATAACCTCCATTACTGGGGAGAAGAGATTGATACACTATTGATTATATTGTCAGGTCTTGATATCCTTTCTAAATTACTTTCCACTTAATGTGTCCAGGTATATGAGAGATATGTTAAATTCTTCTACTCTAAGTGTGTCTATCCATTTCTTTGTGCATTTTTGTATTTTCTACTTCATGGAAGCTGCTGATACATTATTTGATTAATAGATATTATTACTATAATTATGTTGATGTGAATTATACCCTTTAGCATTATAGAGTTCTTCATTGTCTTATTTCTTGTTTTTGACTATACATCTGTCTTGCCTTGTCTTTGTCTTATATTGCCTTATCTATATGTCTATTATGTCTAGTATTGACTGTTGTTCACCTTTTATTTGTATTTGCATGGTGTCTTTGGCTACCTCTTTCTTTAAGTAATTCTAGTTGTAATGTTCTAGACTCTTCTAAACACTTCTCAGGGTGTTCTAGAAGTGATTCTTTGTGTCTGCAAATGTATGAATTTTACTAATGAATGTTGGAAAAGTCTCCACTTTTGGGCAACCTTTCTCATAACCATCTGTGCTCAGCCTCTGGCTTCTGGTTTCTACAGTTATATCAACATATAATTAGCTAATCTGTGCAATCAATGGATCAGGCTCTCCTTCAACTTCAAGGTCTGGTCTTTTTATAGAAACCCACTCTTGACTGTTTCTCATTCAGAAAGAGTATCACATGGTACTGTTCCCTCTAGAGATAGATGAACTGATGACCACAGTATTTCCCACAATGTATAGTCATCACAGTAGAATGTGCAAGTATAACTCATGGATATTGTTCAAGCAATTGTTTTCAGCACCATATTGATCAAGTTAGATATGGTATAATTTGTCCCCTTGGTGTCATATCACTTGGGCTTTTGACCGAATGCCTTACATGTTTATTGAAAATGGAGCTTTCTTGCATTTCCTTATAAGTTGTCCTACTATCAACTCTTTTTGTACTTGTTTCTGTAATTTAAAATACCCCATCAATCATTGGTATTGTATCACAGGTCTACATCAATTTGACATCTCAGGCATGGCCATTGTATCCAATTATTGCTATGACTGCCACAGGTCCCCCCACCACTATCCCCATACATTTATATGTACACATTCTGATCAGTTTGTTTTTAATGTATTTTTTTTAAATGCCCAATTTTGCATTTCATTTTGCAAAAATGAGTTTTTCTTAGGAGGTGATGTTAAAAAAAAACATGGAAGACCACTGTTTTGCACTGGGCCCCCAAAAAACAGACTGAACCAAAATGGAGTCACTCATACTAAATGCCACATAATCAAACTGAAAATTTAAGGAAGCATATAGATCCCAAAACAGATCAATTTTTCCTGAAAACAGAAGACTCCAGTCAGAATCAACTGAATAAGAAAATTCACTCTGTTAAGTCAAAAAAAAAAAAAAAAAGGTAGCCTGAAATAACCTGATATTAACCACTCAGCTTTTTTCTGTTCATTTTTCTCATTCTCACCTTGAAAAACTCACTGTTCTGGTATTGCCCAATGCAGCTCTCATTCTATTTTGTAGAATGGTGGATGGCCCTAATTCATAAATCATAAATAAAAGCAAAAAAGATCTACAACTAAATTTGGTGTAACTTTATCTTTTGACAGTGAACTATTCTAATTTACATTTTTGATAAAAATAACATATTTGGTCTTTAGTTCTGTCATATTGTTTCATGCAATATTTAATCTTTATATTAAATTTTTATTATTTGACCTTTTAATTTTGCTTTTTTCAGAGGAAGGCTATTTTTTATTAAAGATCATTTGCATTTTTTTCCTAGTTTGTTTTTATATTAGTACTCTTATATAAAATTCTTAGTCAAACCTTCTTTAGATGTTATATATTACCATCCAACTACAAACATTTTCTCCCCTCCTACCTTTTCTTTCACTCTCCAATTTTATTCACTATTATTATCTTGGTTAGTTGATTATTTCTGTTTTTACAGAAAATATAACACGTTCTTCCATCTCTTCCTTATTTTCACATTTTAGTTTTAATTCTACTCATAAACATATTCAGTGCTCACACAAACTCATGTCAAAATTTATTGATTATTTTATGGTTACCTGAAATTTGTTCTCTAATAGATTTCTCAGGAGGGGATCACACAAGTAACATTTCCAAAGTTTTGTAACTATTTGTCTATGATCTTATACTTGAAGAACAGTTTATCTGTATATAAATACTTGACTCACATTTTCTTTTTTTGAATATCTTAAAAACACTGTTCCTTTCTACAGGTAAATATTTTCATTCAAATCTGATTCCATCCTGATTTCTTTTTTCCTTTTTAAGATACTCATTCACCAGAGTTCCACAGAATTAATTTTCCCTATATTTAAAGTTTAATAGTTGATATGAATTGTCTCAGTTTTGAATATTCTGAATCGAATTTTCAAGATAGAGAATGTACCTTTATAACATGCACATTCAAGTTACCTTTAAGAAAGTTTTCTGAATTATAACTAATATGTGTTATTGTCTTGCATTGCTTCTTTGGAGACACCATTATGCATACATTGGATATCTTTATGTGTGCTTTTATGTTTATTACTTTTTCTCCAAACTTTTCTTGACTCTATTTTTATTTTGTTACTTTTTCCATTTCATTCTTTTCATTTCCTCTCTGTGATTTATTTTATGTCTATTTGCTTCACAGTTCCTATTTAGGGTTTGGTTTTGATTTTTGCTCTATTTTCTTTTTTTTTTCATTCTCCCCATAGGTACTTTATTCCTTTATTCTTATACTTCTATTATCTAGTCAAATCATTTCTGTGCTTTTGTATTTGTGACTTCTAAAATCCACAGAGCTAATTTTCAAATATTAGATTAAATTTATCATCCTCAGGAACAATTTTTGGGGTGTGCTTTATTTATTTATTGGAATATTACTCATTTCATTTTCATCTTTTTTTCTTTTTAACTTTTAAGTTCAGGGGTACATATACAGGATGTGCTGGTTTGTTACACAGGTAAATGTTTGTCATGGGGGTTTGTTGTACAGATTATTTCATCACCCAGCTATTAATCCTAGTATCCACTACTTATCTTTCCTGATCCTCTTCCTCCTCTCACCCCCCACCTTCTAGCAGGCCCCAGTGTGCAATTGTTCCCCTCTATGTGTCCATGTGTTCTCATCATTTAACTCCTACTTAGAGAACATACAGTATTTGATTTTCTGTCCCTGCATTAGTTTGCTAAGGATAATGGCCTCTGGCTCCATCTGTATGCATGCATGTGCCTTTATAATAGAATAATTTATATTCCTCTGGATATATACCCAGTAATGGGATCGTTGAGTCAAATGATATTTCTGTCTCTAGGTCTTTGAGGAATCACCACACAGTCTTCCACAATGGCTGAACTAATTTATACTCCCACCAACAGGGTAAAAGCATTCCTTTTTCTCCACAACCTTGCCAGCATCTGTTATTTTTTGACTTGTTTATAATAGTCATTTTGACTGGCATGAGATGATATTTCATTGTGGCTTTGATTTGCATTTCCCCAATGATCAGTGATGTTTAGCTTTTTTCATATGATTGTTGACCACATGAATGTCTTCCTTTGAGAAGTGTCTTTTCATGTCCTTTGCCCACTTCTTAAAGGAAGTGTTTGTTTTCTTCTTGTAAATGTGTTTAAGTTCCTGATAGATGCTGATATTAGACCTCTGTCAGATGCAGAGTTTGCAAAAATTTTTCTCCCATTCTGTAGGTTGTTTACTCTGTTGATAGTTTATTTTGCTGTGCAGAAGCCCTTTACTTTCATTGGATCCCATTTGTCAATTTTTGCTTTTGTTGCAATTGCTTTTGGTGTCTTCATCATGAAATCTTCACCCATGCCTATGTCTTGAATGGTATTGCCTTGGTTTTCTTCTAGGGTTTTTATAGTTTTGGAGTTCACATTTAAGTCTATTTATTTATTTATTTATTTATTTATTTATTTATTTATTTATGATGGAGTCTTGCTCCATCACCAAGCTGGAGTGCAATGGCGTGATCTCAGCTCATTGCAACCTCCACCTCCTGGGTTCAAGTGATTCTCCTGTCTCAGCCTCCTGAGTAGCTGGGAGTACAGGCACATGCCACCATGCCCGGCTAATTTTTTATATTTTTAGTAGAGATGGGGTTTCACTGTGTTAGCCAGGATGGTCTTGATCTCCTGACCTTGTGATCCACCCTCCTCAGCCTCCCAAAGTGCTGAGATTACAGGTGTGAGACCCTGTGCCCAGCCACATTTAAGTCCTTAATCTATCTTGAGTTGATTATTGTATATGGTGTAAAGAAGAGGTCCTGTTTCAATTTTCTGCATATGGCTAGCCAGCTATCACAGCACCATTTATTAAATAGGAAATCCTTTCCCTATTGCTTGTTTTTGTCAGGTTTGTCAAAGATTAAATAGTTGTAAGTGTATGGTCTTATTTCTGGGTTCTCTATTCTGTTCCATTGGTCTATATATCTGTTCTTATACCAGCATCATTCTATTTTCATCTTTTTTCTTCCACTGTCTCAGTTTAGAGTTCAAAGATAATCCCCTTTCCCTTTGATTAAACAAGCTAGGCTTTCCCTAAGCTCTTATGAAGGGTTTCTGTAGGGGTGAGGATGGATGAGGGTAGTTTTCCTGTTTGACAACTCAAGTCTCCCTTCTCTGTTAGAATCATGAATTATTCAAAAATATGATGTTTTTGTGTAACTGCTTTTTAGGCATGGAGAGGTAAGCTTGTCTCAAGAAAGCTCTCACCTCCAACTTTTTTCATTCAAAGCTTCATGGCTACATTCTTTATTATTGGACTACTTTCTGAGGTTTGAGCTTTATTGTAAATGTAGTGGTGACCTGGACCTTCAATTTATTGCTATAGTTAATTCTTATTTTACCTCTCGGGCCTTAAAACTCTCATTATTTCCAAAGCCCAAATTCAAATCTAGATGTGACTTCTCCCAAGTCCTTAACTTTTAAGATTTATTAATAACCTTAAATTAATAAGGTTATTAATAACCCTAAATTAATAAGGTTATTAATAACCCTAGTGCAACCAGCACTACTAAGATCTCAGGGTTGCTTCCTACCCCACTAATAGGCAGCCACTAGATACTCTTCATCTTTTGCAGCATCTAAGGCAAACCGAATGCAAACCACTTTCAAAAAAGATGTCAGAAAGCAAGAGTGGAATTGATTAATGAATGTACTGACCATTAACTGTAGAATTGTGTCTAGCTCAATTTTTGAGCATGTTCTCATATATGGCAAAGTTTAATAAATGCTGATTTTTTAGTCACAAGTCAGCATATCTTACTGTCTTACTGACCTTGTTTATTATTTTTTTCTTTACTAATACTGACAAACAGAGGACCTCGTTTTTGTATTTTGCAAGTTATCAGCACTTTTCTGTGGATTCAAGAATCTGCTTGATTTTGAAAAAATTCTTATTTCTTAATGAATCTAGTGTTGAGTAACTAATAAGGATAAGATGTTCATTTATTCATTTCTCTGGTTGCTTCACATCTGGTGTCCTTGTTATTCCACTTCAGTGAGATTCTTTCTCATCTAATTTTATTACAGCTCATAAGGGTATGCTATGATTTATAAGCTGAGCCTGATGAGATAAAGAATTTGCCACTTAATTTAGAAATAAAGAGTAGGATTTCCCATTCTTTCTAATTTGTTGAGTTCTGATGACTTTTTCTATCCTATTAGTCATACATATGGAGTAAATAAAGTATCTTACATAGAAAGAGTGATGGAATATATGGAATATATATATATATGTATACATATACATGAAGGAAATAGAAAACATCATGATTTTGTCTGATTATTTAATAAAGCATAAAGAGGATTTTAGAGGATTGACATTAAGATTTGAGTCCTGGCTGTAGAAGTAATAAGCGATATGATCTTGAAGTTTACTTAGTTTCCTTAATTCTATTTGTTTTTCTGCAAAAGTCAGTTTAATGGTATCGATCTTGCAAAGTAGTTCTATGAAATGAGATTAACAGTATAGTTCCCAATCCACAGTACAGATGATCCCTGATTTACTATGGTTCAGTGTACATTTTTCAACTTTACGATAGTGTGAAAGTAGAAATTATACTTCAAATTTTGAATATTGATTTTTGATTTTTTCCCAGGCGAGCAATATGCAGCATGATACTCTCTCATGCTGCTGAGCAACATCAGTGAACTGTAGCTCCCAGTCAGCTAAGCAATCCCAAGGGTGAAAAAACAATTTTCTACAGTGTACTGTGTTGCCAGCATGATACTCTCATGTGCTGCTGGGCAACGTCAGTGAGCTGTAGCTCCCAGTCAGCTAAGTAATCCCAAGGGTGAAAAAAGAATATTCTACAGCATACTGTGTTGCCAGATAATTTTGCCTAGCTGTAGGCCAATGTAAGTGTGCTGAGCACTTTTAAGGTAAGTTAGGTTAAATTATATTTGCTAGTTTAGGTGTATTAAATGCATTCTCAAGTTAAGGATATTTTCAATTTATGATGGGTTTATCTGATGTAACCCCACTGTAAGTTCAGGAGAATCCACATTACTGAAGAAATGTTTGTTTCATTTCAATTTCTGTACTCTTCACCATGGTAGCATTACTGTCATCATGTGGCTTGAGATGGTTCTCAACTACTTCTGCTTGAATATTTGTGGCCTGTAAAATCCAATATACTCCCTCTATTTTCTAGTATGTGATGGGGCCACAGAAGTGGAGACTGGAGATGGGGATGGTAATTTACTGATTGGAGTAGTTTAATGATCACCATTCCATGAAGTTAAGGTTCTGCAAATAAGAAAGAAAAGGAAAATAAATAATAAGTAAGATGCCAGCAGTCTCTGTAACATATTGTTTTAGCCTTAATAATCTTATCCTCACTGCCAGAAGGTAGAATAAGAGCAGAATAATATGAGAAAGTGGTGCTATGGTAGTATGTCCTTTAGTGGGAGCATACCAAGGTCAATGAGCCACACCTAAAAGAGGTCATAGCTAAGATGGTGCTGTCCAGGCAAAAGCAGCATAACATCCAAAAAGACGTAAGATGGAGGAAACGATTAGAAACAGGGAGAACCAAACTAGAGTAAAACTTTAATATTAAATAACAGTGTTTAAACTTTCAGGAAGCAGAAAATTCATGCTTAAGACCTTGCTTTTGTTAAGTTGAACCAAAAAAAAATCTCTAAATTACGATTAAGGAGATAAGATTTTCTCTTGAAAGTGAATTATGGGCACTTTCTTATTGTCTCTTTATTCTCTCTCCTTGGTAATAGTCTAAGTACTGCCGTGCCACTAATTCAGCAGTAGGTCCAAAACACAAAGTCAAATAGAAGACAAGATACTAGTAGGAAAAAACTCTGGGCATGTAAGAAGCATTGAAGAAAGCAGGTTAGAGTTGTGGGGATTTGAGTTAATCCTATTAAACAGTGCAAATATCTTTTAATAACATTAACTTCAGGAAAAAGACAGTGAAGGTATATGTAGTTCAAGGTTATGTGGATAGAAAAATATATTTTCTTTAAAAAAATCAATTGATGGTTTCATAGGTAATTATAATGAAAATTTTATTACAGCAGAGAAGCTATGAACTTTTTAAAGTGCTCAAAAGCATTGTTTTTAATCTTTCAGGGAGCTCAGTGTCAAGTTTTCACAGATTTAAGTATTGCAGCCTAAATGCCAGGTGGTAACATTTCATCTGAATTAATACACACTATGATGTTGACTCCATGGTGGTTTATGACTAGGCTTAAAGAGAAGGAAAGAGACTTTCATTTTCTAATAGCTATAAAACAATAGATGATGTGTCTGGGTGCTAGAGAAATAGCAGAGAATCATTTGACCTCATTTCTTAGGAAATGAAAGATACATTTAGCAAGTACAGCCCAAATGTCTCTTTTATCACCACATATTTTGTGAATTGTGACCCTGGCAAGCATCACTCTAGTTTTTAAGGACATTTAAAACTGTGCTTCAATCATTTTCAGTTAATTATAATACTAACATGTCAAATAATGGCTTCCAACTTGATGCCAAGTTATAGATGGAAAAAGGAAATGTGGTGGCATGTGTTGAAATACTGAGTGTTAACTAGTACAGCCGCTCTGAGGGTAACAGCTGGATAAGGAACTACTAGAGTCAAGGGTGTGAGCTTGTACAGAGAGAATAAATTAAGTCAGTCATTTTCTAAATACAGGACTTTTACTGGAGACATATTGTTTAAGCCATTGGAAATGGAAAATGAAGCATATCACTCAGAAGTCAATGCTAATGACAGGCCATGCATTTTAGATGCTTCCTAGACTCAGGGCCTTTGCATAAGATGTTCCCTCTTTCTGGAACATTTGCTTTTCACCCCTCCTTGCTAACTCTTTTTCATCTTACAAATGACCAGTAGGATATCCAGTCTTTTGCTCCCACAGCACCAGCTATGGCCTTTATCCCATGATTATTATATTTATTATATTATATGCCATCTCCAGTAAACTACAGACCCTTAAGAGTAGTGATGATGTGTTGTTATTCTATCTCTGCATCTACCCTAATGTCTGGTACCATTGAAGAAACCCTTGATTAATGAATAAAAATAAAATACACATCAGAGACAGTTAAACACAGAAGTCTGTATACTTAAATTCAACCTCCTTCCTATTCTCATCTCTTCAAAATCCTTTTCTGGGAAAGATTGTACCAATTTTGTATTTTATTTAGAAATCACTGTTCCTTGTCACAAAATATTCATTTTAGAGAAATTTTAGTTTTGAAGATGACAAGTTTTCTATATCTCTTGCCTCAAAAAGATTCAAAATATTTTCTTCTTGTGGCCATTTTTTTTTCTTTTCCTTTAGAGGGAAAACCCTGCCAAGTCTTCCACACATGCCACAATTTGAGGATTTTGATGTAACTGATGGCTTAGAGGATTTGCAAATAGATGTTCTAGTGTGTTGGGATTTTTTCATTTTGAAGCAAATCCATGAGTGGTACATGGCAGATTATGTTTAATCCTAGGGAATGTGGTCATCTGCATTAGTACATCTAAAGGATGCAACAAGTAAGGATGCTAAAGAAAATCACCTTTATAAAAACTGATTACATAGATACTGAAAGCTGGAAGACAGTAAGGAAACAAACATTTTTATTGATCATGACTTCTGTCTTGGGCACAGTGTTGGACACTTCATGTAGTGTAGTGGCTAATAATACAAATTGTACACTTAGCCTGGCAAGGTTCAAACTTATCTTTGACACTTACTGTATATATGACTTTGGAAAAACTCTTTATTCACCATTACATATCTAAGTCTTTACCTCAATGTCTTCATCTGTAAAATGGAGAGAGTTATATCTCCCAGTTCATAGAATTCTGGGGAGAATTAATGATATATGTTTGATGGTAAATCCTAGAAAAGTGCCTGACACATAGAAAGTGTTATGTATGTATTTGCTTCAACAATTATCAGTATTATTTGAGCCCATATCAATTTTTCCCCTAACGTTTCTACACTTGAAAGTTTAGATTTTCTGTCCAACAGCCCACATAAAATGACAGACAGTTTCTTTTTAAGAAATCAGCAGAATCCAAAAATCTTATGATTGATTTGAAGAAAGAAACTGAAAGCTTTGTTACTGTTTCCAAAAACAGGCCTTTTGTATAGGCATTACTGACAAAAAAAAATGTGGGTACTTCCTAGATCTTAGCTGATAGTCATGTGTGTAAACTGAAAAGCACCAACAACTTTTTGAGTGAGATTTTATATCTAAATTGAGTTTTGAAAAATATTGGATAGAAAATGAAGGCGAAGAGGATTGAGGAGTTGCAATATGACTCAATCAATAGTCAAGTAGGAGAACACAGAAACCGACATGCTCTTTGTGAAAACTGTAATCAAAGAAACATGCTTCTGTCATCTAAACTTATCCATCCAAGTATACACTATTTTTGACAGTGATGAAAATAAGGATTACTACCTGGTATAAATCTATTTAAGCAGCTACAATACAAAAAATATCAGGACAAGGAAGGCAGTTTCTGATGCAGTCAGAACAAAGTTACCGTTGGTGATTGGCAAGAATAATTGAAAAGCCTGGCTTTTCTGATATTTTGAGCTAAACAAGTTTTATATCTATACTTCCTGCTCCTTTTTTTAACAGGCAATAAGTTGGAATTGTCCATTTGGTCACCATCTGCACAGTTTTACAAGGCACCCTGTAGAGTTAGGAAAAATACCTAAACACTTAGTATTTCCTGGCCCAGGTTCACAATTTTTAAAATTAGATTAATAATTTGTTGTGCTGATAGTTTTAAGATGATCTACCAGGCACTAAAATTAAAGCCTATGATAACAGCTGAGAAAAAAAATGAAATATTTATAGACTTTATAACATACTAATTGTTTAAGTAGATTACAATAGGAGTTTTTGTTGTTGATGTTGTTGTTGTTTCTTCTTTGTTAGAGAGAAGGTCTCACTATCTCAGCATGGCCCAGCTGGTCTCAAACTCCTGCCCTCAAGAAATCCTCCTGCCTTGGCCTTCCAAAGTGCTGGGATTAGAGGCATGAGCCACTGCACCTGGCCAAAAATTTTTAAAGGGAAATTTTTATTGCTGGAAATGATCAGATTCTAGCCAAATGCAATAAAGTTTCCGGTAGCACAGTAGGTGTTAATCATCTTGAGTTCATTTGGAAAATTCTAGCATATAAAAAACATTAAGTTTCTTTGGTGAACTGAGACTGATTTTTTAAAATGAGTTGGATTCTACCTCGAGCTACAAAATGTTATCAGAACAAAAAATATTCAAGCTAAAAGTTATGAAGATTTCAGTAAATTGTACAAATATTAATACTCAGCAGCACGGTGGGCCACGATTCAGCTTTCTGGGTTTCCATCAATGTTAGAGACAGAGTGAGATAATGGATCTTCAGGTACAGGGCACAGTGCCTGGCACTTAAAAGACTGTAAATCAAAAAATATCTCAGACCAGTCTCAATCAATTTAGAAGTTTATTTTGCCAATGTTAAGAATCGTGACCCCTGATACAGCCTCAGAAGGTCCTGAGAACATTGGCCCAAGGTGTTTGGGTTACAGCTTGATTTTAGAAAGGTGGGACATCTGCAGGTGGGGTGGGGGCTGTGATTCCAAGTCATAGGTGGATTTAAAGTCTTCCTAATTGGCAATTTGTTGAAAGGATTAAACTCTGCCTGAAGAGTTTCAATCAGCTTGAGTTAAGGTAAAGTGGGGGGTAGGGGTTGGAATCCAAGGCTTTTGTCATGTAGATGAAGCCTATGAGTAGCAGCCTTCAGAGGAACGGATGCAAATGTCTCTTATGGATCTTAAAAGGCTTCAGAGTTAGTAAGGGAAGATTCTCTATAGAATGCAAATTCCTCCCTTAAGAGACAGCTTTGCAGGGCCATTTTAAAATATGTAAAAGAAATAAATTTTGGAGTAAAATACTTTGATTTCCTTCAGAGCCTGCTATCTGTCAGGTGATGTTATACTAGAATCAGATTGGAATTCGGTATCTCATTGTTACAGGGAGTCTTTTTTGTTAGTCTTAAGATCTATGTTTTATTGTTAATGCTGGTTGGTTGCGTCTAAACTCCAAAGGGAGGAGAGTATAATGAGGCTTGTCTGATGCCCTTCTTCTCATGATCTGAACTCGTTTTTCAGGTTTGTTTGTGTCCCCTTGACCAAGAGAAGGGTCCATTCAGTCACTTGAGGGACTGAGAATTTTATTTTTGGCTTACAGTACTAATGTTCTGTTTCTGAATATTTCACCTCTGTATGAGCATGTCCTCTAATAAGATATTTATATAGAGCTCTGTGTTCATGATCTATTCATACTTATAGCATCTTTTTGAGCAAAGGTGTGGCAATTATTTAGATTTTTAATTTACACGGGAAACATTGCTTATACATGAATGCAAGTAGAAATTTTTCTAGTGTTTACAGATGAGATTAGAAGCCTTACTATTGTCAGAGTCAGTCGAGTGAACCAGAGCAACTCTATCTTAAATAGGAGCTGGGTAAAATGAGGCTGTGAACCCTACTGGGCTGCATTCCCAGACGGTGAAGGCATTCTAAGTCACAGGATGAGATAGGAGGTCAGCGCAAAACACAGATTATAAAGACGTTGCTGATAAAACAGGTTGTGTAAAGGAGCCGGCCAAAACCCACCAAAACCAAAATGGTGATGAGAGTGACCTCTGGTCGTCCCCACTGCTACACTCCCACTAGAACCATGACAGTTTACAAATGCCATAGCAATGACAGGAAGTTACCCTATATGGTCTAAAAAGGCAAGGCATAAATAATCCACCCCTTGTTTAGCATATCATCAAGAAATAACCATAAACATGGCCAACCAGCAGCCCTCGGAACTGCTCTATGGAGTAGGCATTCTTTTATTCGTTTACTTTCTTAATAAACTTGCTTCCACTTTGTACTGCAGACTCGCCCTGAATTCTTTCTTGTGCAAGATCCAAGAACCCTCTCTTCAGGACTAGATTGGGACCCCTTTCCTGTAACACTATGACACTATGATTTACTCCTCCTTTGATCTACTGATTGCTAAAGAGAGCTTTCATCTTTTCATTCTAACTTAGTCATCTTTCAATAGGATCTTTATTCAATAAAATGTCAACAGATTATTATGGTTGTGTTAGCAGCAGCAAATTCGTACAGGTCTGCAGCAACCTCAATTCTTGCCTGCTTGGAAGAATTAATTTGACTGAAGGGGTATAAGGGTAGGTGAGAAACTGAGGCAAGTTTTAGAGCTGGAGTGAAAGTTTATTAAGAAAGTTTTAGAGAGGGAATGAAAGGAAGTACACTTGGAAGAGGGCCAAGCTAGCAACTTGAAAGACTCAAGTGCATGATTTGAGCTTTGACTTGGGGTTTTATATGACAGCATATGCGTCCAGGGTGGTTGCATCCCTTCTTCCCTGATTCTTCCCTTGAAGTTGGCTGCCTGCATGCACAGTGGCCTGCCAGCACTTGGGAGGGTCCACATGCACAATGTGTTTACTGAAGTTGTATGTATGCTCACTTGAGGCGTTCTTCCCTTACCAGTTGAGTGTTCCTAAAAGAAAGTCATATACCAGGTAAACTGTCATTTTGCCTCTGAGTGTGCATGCTTGAGCCCATGCACCTAACTCTTGATATCTTATCAGGAACCTATTGATCACTAGTTTCAGGTATTTTCTATCTATTGGGAGACTGCATTCTCCTGGTGCAAGCTGCAAACAATTATTATTTTAGATAGACAGTTTAACAACCACCTGAACATCAACTGATGGTTACCTGTCATTTGTGGTGTGGGGTCCTCTCCTGCCCAGCTCATGTTTGACTAACTACTCTAGCAGTTCTAAACTTTTGAATTTAGTATGAAAATATATCTTCCTGAAGGAATGTTAAAATCACTTTGCCCTATCACCTGAAAGCCCAGGACTGCAAATATAGTATATTTATTATTTTGGGGGAGAACCTTGGTCTGAGTTCAGCTGGTTGTACTTAGTGAGAAATTCATAATTATTCTTGTACAAATTTTTGCTTTACTGAGTACTGAGGTAATAGCAGAGAAGATAAGTAATAAAAATAAGTAGCAAAACTAAAACAATAGTTATTTTATATATAAAGTTTTCTTTTTAAAACATAAAAAGAGTCTTTTCATTTAGTAAAACCCTAGAGAGCCACATTTTCAAAAATTTCTTCCAAAGTGATATTAATCTTCTGAAAGAAAATGTGTTTCTCTTTGGGAATCACGATGCTTATTGATGCAACAAATGCTGTGAGACATTCTGTAGTGAATATGGTTAATTTTATTACACATAATAGCCAAAACTTTTTATAAATCATAGAACTATTTTCTTATTTAACAGATAATATCACTTTGGTAGGTACTGATTATTTTAATTTTTTAAATGAAAATAAAATAATTAACTCCCTTCATGTGTTATGAGCACAGACACTGAACCCTGAGATTTAATTCAAAGGACTCCTCACAGATTCTCAAGTCTGTGTGGGACATGGGGAAACATGACAAAAGAAAAGAAAGACAAAGGAGCATCTCCTTTTATCATTAAACTATATTTTAAGGATTGATCAAATACACCAATTAGAAGATTTCTTAGAGAAATATGTGCCTTACAAAATTAACACTCTTCATTCCAATTCAGCAATAACTCAAGATTTTCTTGGAAATAACTTGTTCACTACAAAGTGTGAGTTAATCATTTATCTAAGAGATACTTTTAAATTCTGTCTTTTACTGAAATAGTCTTGGCACAGAAATTTTTTATTTTTCTTGTTATATATATAGTTATAGTGAAAATTGAAATCATTATGCTAAAAGCTCTCTAAGATCTTTGTCTTCTCAGTTGTAAAATGATTTATATGGTAAATCTTACCACCTGTTCAAACTACAAGCAAAATCAGATATCTCAGTGCCAAAATGTATATATGTATATATATATATATATATACACACACACAATAGATATACTCTATATATATATATATACACACTATAGATATACTCTCTATATATAGAATGAAAATAAAATAATTAACTATATACACACTATATATAGAGAGTACATATATATATATATATAAATAAAATTCATTGATTGTGGAGGGGAGCAGTATGGGGAGACAACACCCTTTCAACTATGTATTATTGATTTTCCTGATAAGTACAGATATGATCATCTGAAGAATTTTCTTAATCTGTGCTCATTTTGAAATTGAAATAATTTTCCATTTCTTGATGACAAAAATATCACATGTGATTTCAAAGAATATTTGTCTGCATATCTCAAGTGTAATGCTTGGCAAATACTTGATTTCAAAAATTCAATCAACCAGTTGAGGCTATTAAGTTTCACATATGCGGTTCCTAAATTTCTGAGTATTTAACTTACACATGCCTTGGCCTGTGACTAAACTCAGATTGTTAGAAATAATCTGCTTGTAAGTTGATGATTCCTACTACTTTAATTTTTCTACTATTTCTATATAACTCTTTCATAGAAGACAATCTCAGTGTATGAGGCACTTCACATAATTATTATTTGAGATAAAAATTATATACAGTGAAATGTGCTGATCCAACAGGACTGAGTGGCTCACACCCATAGTTCCAGAACTTTGGGAAGCTAAGGCAGGCAGATTCCTTGAGTTCAAGAGTTTGAGACCAGCCTGGGCAACATGGCAAAACCTCATCTCTACCAAAAACAAAACAAAAACCAATCCCAAAATCAGCTGGGCATGGTGGCATGCATTGGAAGTCCCAGCTACTTGGGAGGCTGAGGTGGGAATATCACTTGAGCCTGGAAGGCGGAGGTTGCAGTGAGTGGAGATTGTCCCACTGCATGCCAGCTTGGGTGATAGACCTACATAAAAAGAAGCAGGAGGAGGAGGAGGAGGGGAAGTGGAAGGGGAAGGGGAAGAGGAAGGAGGAGAGGGAGAAGGAGAAGGAGAAGATGAGGAGGAAGAGGAAATGAGCAGATCTTAAGTGTATAAAGCATGTGTTTTGATAAATGACCTATGTATCTCCAGTAAAGATAACGTTTCATTTTTGTCAATTTAGGTAGTTTATTCATGCCCTTTTCTAATCAATCCTCATCATCATCACCACCTGCATCAAACCTTAATGCTATCATCAAGATTGGTTCTAGGTAATCTTGATGTTTATATAAATAGGATCATAAATTATATATTAATTATTTTCTGTCTAGTTTCTTATGATCAAGAGAGTATTTTTGAGCCTTATCCACAGTGATTGTATATTTCAGGAGTTCATTCTTTTCACTGCCAAGTATTCAACTGTCTATCTATATCTTAATCTGTTAATCCATTTTCTTGTTGATGGTCACTTGGATCATTTTCAACTTTGGAATATTACAAAAATAAGACTGCTTCAAACCTGTGGAGGCATATGTAGACATCACTGTAGGTTTTCCTAGATCCTCTTTATCAGTCGGAAGATAATTCTTTCTAATGCTAGTTTGCTCAGAGTGTTTATTCTGAATGGATGTTGAATTGTTTATAAGTGCCTTTTCTACACTATTGATATGATCCTATGGCTTTATCCTTTTTCATGGTAACATGATGAATTACATTAACATTCAAAATTTAAGCTAAACTTGCATTCCTAAACTAATTTTCTCTTGACATTATGTATTATCCTTTTCAAAAAATATATAATTGTACTTTATTTATTTCCTAATACTTAAATATTTTTGCCTCAATGCTCATAAGTGATATGAATCATTAATCTTTCTCTTGTAATGTATTTGTGAGGTTATGGTATCAAGGTTATGCCAGTTCCATAAAACAAATGTTTCTCCTCTTATTTTCTAAAAAAAGAGTTCCTATAAGGTTTCTATTATTACCTTTTTACATGTTTAAAAGGAAATTCACCAAAAAAGTGCCTTTTTAAAAAAATACTTTTATAATCAATTTAAGCTCTTTAAATGATATTTAGTTATTTAGATTCTGTATAACTGCTTTAATTATTTTGGTATTTATTTCAATGAATTTGTAAATTTTATCTAAGTTATTGAATCTATTACCATAAAGTTGTTTATGGCATTATCTTGTTATCTTTATAATGCCTCTAGGATCTAGAGTGATATCTCCTCTTCCCATTTCTGTTATTACTAATTTGTGTTTTCCTTTTGGTTCTTCCTTGACATGTCTAGTCAGAGCTTTATCAATTTTACTAATTTTTTAAAAAACAAAATTTGGAGTTTTTAAAAAACTTTCTCTACTATATGCCTGTTTGGGATGCTATTGCTTTCTGTTCTGTTCTCTGTAGCATTTTCTTCTCATTCCATTTCATTAGGTTTTTGTTTGTTTGTTTGTTTTCTTTTTTTCTTTTTTTGAGATGGAGTCTCACTCTGTTTCCCAGGCTGGAGTGCAGTGGGCAGTGGTGCACATTCATGGCTCACTGCAGCTTTGATGTCCTGGGCCCAAGTGATCCTCCCACCTCAGTCCCTCAAGTAGCTGGGACCACAGGTGTGTGCCACCACACCAAGCTAATTTTTTTGTAGAGAAAATGTCTCTCTATGTTGCCCAGGCTGGTCTCCTGGGCTCAAGCGATCCTCCAGCCTCAGCCTCCAAAAGTGCTAGGATTTCAGGCGTGAGCCACCACACCTGGCCTATGCTTCTTAACATTAGCAATTAAAGTATAAATTTGCCTTTAAAGGACAGTGCTAGCTATGTTTCACAAAGTTTGATGTAATGTATTTTCATTATTTTTCATAGATAAATCAAAATACATATTTTATTTCCCATATAGTTATTTTCTTGACTGTGCATTATTTACAGACTTTTTCTTCCAAAATAGTTAGGACTTTTCTGGATAAGTTATTAGTATTAATCTCTAATTAATTTAATTTTAATATCATCTGTTTTGGGTTCATTATTCTTCGTTTCTTGCCATCTTTTTTGTTAAGTAGATAAAATCAATATTTGTTTTAATTATTTCTTATTTTCATGTAGTTTACTTTTGTATACATCTTTAATCTCACAATACAATGTTATAATTTTGTTTCAACCAGTCAATTGTCTTTTAAAATAAGAAGAGAAGTAACAAATGATAATCTTTTGCTTTTAGTTTTTATATTTAACATTTCTAATGCTCATAATTTTTCCAAGTCTTATTGATATGACTTCCTTTTCACCTGAAGCACTTCATTTTTCTTTCACATTTCTTGTGGTACAGGTCCGCTAAGGATAATTTATCTTTTATCATTCACTTTTCACCTCATATGTATCTGAAGATGTTTGTCATTTTGAACTCTAAAAGCTCTTTTGAATCTGCCTGCATCTCTTGATCACCTGATCATTGTCTTTACATGGCCCTCATCCTATGTCTGTGTGTCCTCTCTTCTTATACAGACAACAGCTATTGGATTTAGGGCCCACTTTAACCCAGTATGACCTTATCTTAATCACACCTGCAAAGATTCTACTTCCAAATAAGATTACATCCTGAAATTACAGGTAGACATGTATTTTCGGGAGATACTATTAAACTCATTAACCATATATTTTCTAATTTTGGAATGCAATAATTACTATTTTCATAGAAAGCATCCCACATTGTAATGATTTATATATTCATTTTTTGCAAATTGTACATGCACTAAAGAGTTGTGTTGATCAGTTCATCTCATCCAATGATCAGTTAATATGATGAAGTTTTCCCAGCCAACATTTTAAAATCATTTATATGTTATCTATTGTTGGTGGTGGCATTTCTGTTGTGCTGTTTTTTATTCACCAAATGATACAAAAGGCTCAAAATTGTTTTAATGAAGTAAAAGATAGGAAGTTATTAATAGATGTGTTAAAACTCAGAGTAGCATCATAGACACAAATATTAGTCAAAAAGACTCTGGACTTATTTTATAATGTTATTCTATTGGTGTTAGGTCAAATAAATCTGAAAATGTGATTATTTTCCAACAAAGCCAAAGACAAAATTGCAAATTGGAAATAATGAGATGAATATCTGAAAATTGCATTTCTTGTCCTAGTGATACATTTTTCCCTAGTCTCTCATCAATAAAAGTAACACTGAAGAAGTTTCACTTTCTATAGCAAATATATAAGAAGTTCATAAAATTAAATAAAATGCTAATGGCATATATTTTTAAAAAAACAACAGAAAAGCTCTTGGCAAAATCCTTCTATGAAATAGCACTGTAGAATATTCTATAACATTAGCATCACACAGTGTGGGGAGGCAATAGCTGTTCCTTGTGCTAGTTAGCGTGTTGTTTACTTCTCATGATCATGTATGTGCAAAGGTAGAATCCTTCCTTGGCATTTTGGCATTGATTCAGAGTATAGATACATGACAACAATGTTTCTGTATGTTACTGAGAAGCTAGCCTACAAGAGACAAAGTGTTTTTAATAACTTTTTTCACATAATGTACTCTGCAAAAGTATGTTGGGATCAATATAGATGAACACAATAAGAAATGGGACTAATAAATGTATTTGTAAAATTGCAATCTTTATACAGCTTTATTAAGAGGAAATAGCTGGCCAACAATGTGATTTTTGAGTTTGATTAAATACGGAATAAAACAATGAAAGTTGGGAGTCTAATCAAATTGTGGTCACCAAGGATGCATCATTTCCATATGCTATGCAAAGAAATGGTAACAAGCTTAGGTTTGCTTCTCTCAGTGTAGAATATAAGCTGTCAAGGGAAAGATGCACATATGAGTTTTCAAAATAAGGAACAGATTTTAAAACATATATTTATGATCCCAATAATGTCAAGGAAAGAATAACTTACAAGATTTTGAGTTGCTTTTCTAAGTGATGTGTTCCAGTGTTTGGAATAGTATGAAAAAAATGTGTTTTTTTAAGGTTGAGTTGAGGAAACCTATTTTTTAAATACCCAATTATGGTACAACTTGCTGAGACATTGCTTTTTCTCCCCAAAGTTCATGAAATTTTCACTTTCAGAGAAATTAATTAATGATATATTACTTCTGAGAATATTTAATATCATACAAGTGATACAGTAGAACAATAAAAACACTTTCTACAGCTGAATGAATTAGGGCTTCACTTACTTCTCTCATCCAAATCAAACATGCCAATTGCTAGTATTGTATCTGACATTATTATTCCCGTCCACCTGGTTTCCAGTGGTTTATAGTGTGAAATCTCTTCTTGCTTTCTAGATATTCAGATTAAATATCTGGGACGATCTGTCACAACCATGAAACACTTGTCATCAAATGAGTAAATTAGAAGCATCTGGGATCGATCAGTTGAAAAATGTATTTACTTCATTAAAACTTACTTTTTCAGAGTGGCCATGGGAAATCTTCAAATTTTTTTGGTCTGTATCCAGAAGTGATTCTTCCCTGATAAGCCTGTTACAAGTAGGATAACTTACCAACAGTTAAAATGCCTTTGTCAACTCCTCAGATTTCTTGGAGAGGTATGTCTTTGAGTCCTGCTTTCCTGAAGTCCAGCTATTGCTGTTCTAGCTGAAAATTCCTTCAGAGGAAAAACTCTGTCCTCAGTTATAAAAGGGAGGAAGCTTCAATTTTGACCCTATGACACAACTTTTGTTTTGTTTTGTTTGTTTCCTAGCACTTTATCTGTATTTTTCAGAGACATTTGTTTTGTTTTCCTTATATTTTCTATGGACTTTATTACTCTCCACGGAAATTTGTTTTTTTTTTTTTTAAATTCATAGTAGAATATCATTGTTTTCAAAAATTATGTTGATCGTAAATGAGACTTGCATTGATTACATTCCGGTGCCTCAGTACATCGATTCAGAGAATACATATTCAAATATACTTCAGAAATTTTTTTAGCTCCATTTTTAAAAATTTATTTTTCAACATAAAGAGAAAGCCTGAAAACAAAATTTACTTAAATAACTCATTATTATTGACAGATAAATCAGGAAGTCTATTAAGAAGGATTTGGAGGGATATAAATTCTAAATGGTCTCAAAGAAACAGAATGAAAAAGTGGGAGAGTTGAAGTAAGCATTCCAGGTTGGTGAAGAAGCATACAAGAGATTATAGAATAATACAGAAAAACAATAATGCAGGAGTGAGGATTGTTCTGTGTGGCAGGGGAGGAATATGTCAATTGCAAGAGATCCAGGAGGTATGATTTGTACTTAAGCCTTTGATTTGATTCTATCAGGCTGATTTCTCTAATTAAAGCTTACATGGTAAATTGAATGAGATACTTTGGGACTATGTGTGATATCTCCATTATATAAATTAAATTATAAGGAGAAATAATTCTAAATGAGTACTGTCATAATTATGCAGGTTCTATATTTTTGTTTCTATAAATTAGAGATACTAGTCTGCAGTTATCTTTGCTTGTGGTGGCTTTATCTGATTTTGGTATTAGGGTAATGCAGATCTCTCAGAATAATTTAGGAAATGGTGCCCTTCTATTTTTTTAGACTATTCTGTGTAAAATTAGTATCATTTCTTCCTTAGATGATTGATAAATACATGAGTTAAATTATCTGGTCCTGGTGTTTTCTTTATAGAAGGATATTAATTATTGATGAAATTTCTTTAATAGATATAAGCCTATTCAGATTATTTATTTTTACTTGTGTGAGTTTAGGAACAATGTGGCTTTTAATAAATTGGTCCATTTTATCGATTATTTTGATTACACGTATATCTTGTTATATATATGTATACTTATGCATTATGTTTTTGTTTTGCTCAGTGTTATACTCTCAAAGTCTAGTAATGTTTCATCATTTATTTATTCTACTTAATCATTTAATTCACATGGTGGTATAATACAGAACCCAACTTAAATAGGCCTATCCTGTGATGATTTTGTCTGTTTTATTGCTGTTGTTGTTGACCACTTTTTAACCTATTAGGGTAAGGCCTATGATTGGCCACTAATAAGTTATTAAGCCACAAGTTTAGTTTGTATTCTACCGACACTGCCAACATGATCTTTGCCTTATGAATCTTATGAGATTTGCATTTTAATAATCCAATCATGATTATTTAAACATGCAGTGATTATTGACTTTAACCCCCAAATCAGTTAGAAGAAATATGCCTGAATATTTCCAAAGTGATATTTACTTTGTTTAATTTTGTTGGTGATGTAAAAAGGTGAAGAAAATAACATTTTTCTAAGTGCTTTATGTACATAATTTCCTTCAGAAAAGTACATTTCACCAAAAGATTTTTTTTTAATTTACAGATCATTGTGAAATGATTCCTGAAAATGAAATGTAATAGAATAGACATTTTCCTAAAGGAGACATACAGATGGCCAGTGTGTATAATAAAAGCTGTCAACATCATTAAACATCAGTAAGATGTAAATCAAAACAAAAATGAGATATCACATCACATCTGTTAAGATGGCTATTATCAAAAAACTGATAATGTAGTGACAAAAGTATGGAGAAACAGGAAACCTGTACAATGTTGGTGAAAGTATAAAGTGGTATACCCATTATGGAAACAACATAGAGGTTCCTAAAAACATTAAAAATCCCAGCACTTTGGGAGGCTGAGGCGGGTGGATCACAGGGTCAGGAGTTCAAGAG
Organism: Hylobates moloch; assembly: GCF_009828535.3. NCBI lineage: Eukaryota > Metazoa > Chordata > Mammalia > Primates > Hylobatidae > Hylobates > Hylobates moloch. The sequence goes on from NW_026652277.1 coordinate 133,209,119, forward strand.
CAGCCTGGCCAAGATGGTTAAACCCTGTGTCTACTAAAAGTATGAAAATTAGCTGGGTGTGGTGCTGAATGCCTGTAATCCCAGCTACTCAGGAGGCTGAGGCAGAGAATTGCTTGAACCTGGGAGGTGGAGGTTGCACTGAGCTGAGATTGTGCCACTGCACTCCAGACTGAACGACAGAGCAAGACTCCTTCTCAAAGAAAAAAAAAAAAAATAGAACTACCATACAATCTAGCAATCCCACTTCAGGATGTATATCCAAAGGAAATGAAATTAGTATGTTGGAGAGATATCTGCATCCTCATGTTCATTGCAGAAATTATTCACAGTAGCCAAGACATGGAAACAACCTAAGTATCTATTGAGGGATGAATAAATAAAGGCAATTTGATACATTTAGGCATACTTCAGAGATATTGTGGGTTCAGTTCCAGACAACCACAATAAAGTGACTATCACAATAAAGTGAGTCACATGAATGTTTTGGTTTTCCATACCATATAAAAGATGATATGTGTACACAGTATTGTAGTCTATTAGGTACAACAGTATTATGTTTTGAAAAGCAGTAAACATACCTTAATTAAAAATACTTTAGTGCTAAAAAATGCTAATGATCATCTGAGCCTCCATCCAGTCCTAATCTTTTTGCTGTTGATGGATCTTCCCTCGATGTTGATGGCTGCTGACTAATCAGGGTAGTTGCAGCTCAATTTTGGGATGTTTGTGGTGATTTCTTAAAATAGGACAACAATGAAGCTTGCCACATGGATTGACTCTTCCTTCATGAACTATTTCTCTGTAGTATGTAATGTTGATTATAGCATTTTATCCACAGTAGAACTTCTTTCAGAATTGGAGTCCATCATCTCAAACCCTGCCACTGCTCTATCAATTAAGTTTATGTCATATTCTAAATTCTTGTTGTCATTTCAACAATGTTCAACAATGTTCATAGCATCTTCACCAAGAGTAGATTTTATCTCAAGAAGCCACTTTCCTTGTTCATCCATAAGAAGCAACTCCTCATCCATTCAAGCTTTATCATAGGATTGCAGTAATTCAGTCACATCTTCACATTCCAATTCTAATTTTAGTTGTCTTGCTATTTCTACCACATCTTCAGTTGCTTCCTTCACTGAAATCTCAAACCCCTCAAAGTCATCCATGAGGGTTAAAATAAACTATTTCTAACCTTCTATTAACACTACTATTATGACCTCTTCCCATGAATAACAAATGCTCTTAATGGCATCTAGATTTGTGAATCCTTCCTAGAGGGTTTTAATTTACTTTCCCCAGACCCATCAGAGAAATCAATGTCTATGGTAGCTATAGCCTTATTAAAGATATTTCTTAAATAAGGCTTTTAAGTCAAAATTATTCCTTGATCCATGGGCTGCAGAATGGATGTTGTGTTAGCGGAGAGGGAAACAACCTTAATCTGTTTGTACAGCTCCATCAGAGCTCTTGGGTGACTAGGTATATTGTCAATGAGCAGTAATCTTTTGAAAGAAGTGTGTGTGTGTGTGTGTGTGTGTGTGTGTGCAGTAGCTCTCAACAGTGGGCTTAAAATATTCAGTAAACCATGCTGTAAACAGATGTGCTGTCATCCAAGTTTTGTTATTCTGCCTATAGAGCACAGGCAGAGGAGATTTGGCATAATTCTTAAGGCCCCCTAGGATTTTTGGAATGGTAAATGACCATTGGCTTCAATTTAAAGTCAGCAGCTACACTATCCCTAACAGAAGAGTCATCCTGTCCTTTGAAGTTTTAAAGCCAAGCATTGACTTCTCTCTAGTTAGGAAAGTTCTAGATGTCATCTTCTTCCAATAGAAGGCTAGTGTGTCTATATTAAAAATCTATTGTTCAGTGTAGCCACCTTCATTAACGATCTTAGCTACATCTTCTGGATAACTTGAAGCAGCTTCTACACAAGTACTTCCTGTTTTACCTTGTACTTTTATGTTATGGAAAAGTTTTTGGTTTCCTTAGACCTCATGAATCAACCTCTGTTGGCTTCCAACTTTTCTCCCACAGCTTCTCACCTCTCTCAGCTTTCATAGAATTATAGACCAAAGGCTTTGCTTTGGATTAGGCTTTGACTTCAGGGAATGTTGTGGCATCTTTCATCTTTGACTCAGAGATCACTCAGACTTTCTCCATATCAGCAGTAAGGCTGTTTTACTTTTTTATCATTTTGTGTTCACTGGAGTAGCACTTTTAATTTCCTTCAAGAACTTTCCTTTGCATTCATAACTTGGCTGTTTGGTATAGGAGGCCTAGCTTTTGGCCTATTTTCACTTTTGATATGCCTTCTTCACTAAGCTTAATCATCTCTAGTCTTTTGATTTAAAGTAAGAGATGTACGACTCCTCCTTTCACTTTAACACTTAGAGGCCATTGTAGGGTTATTAACTGGCCTAAGGTTTCTCAGGGCATAGAAAGGCCCAAGGATAAAAAGTTGTGATGGGAGAATGGCCAGTACGTGGAGCAAGTCAGAACAAATACAACATTTAATGATTAAGTTCTCCATTTTATATGAGTGCAGCTTGTGGCACCTCAAAGCAATTGCAATAGCAACATCAAAGATCGATGATCACAGATTGGCAAAACAGATATAATAATAATGAAAATGTTTGAACTATTGCAAGAATTAACAAAATGTGACACAGAGACACAAAGGGAGCACATCCTGCTTTAAAAATGATTCCAATAGACTTGCTTGATGCAAGATTGTCACAAAACTTCAATTTTTAAAAAATGCACTATTCGGGAAGCACAATAAATCAAAGTGGCATAAAATGAGGTATGCCCTTATACATACAGTAGAATATTATTGGCCACAAAAAAGTGATACTTCCATTTGTGACAACATGGGTGAAACAGGAAGAAATTATGCCAAGTGAAATAAGACAGGCACAGAAAGACTAGTATCATATGATTTCACTTACATGCAGAGTTGTAAAGAATTAAACTCATAGAAGCTGATAACAAAATAGTGGTTGACTAGTGTTCAGGGGTGGGAGAAATGGGGAGAAGTTAATCAAAGGGTGCAAATTTTGAGTTATAAGATGAAAAAGTTCAGATCTAATGTACAGCATGGGTGATGATGTGTCAATTTGTGATAATTATTAAACAATGTGTATATATATATATATATCAAGTTATCACATTATACACCTTGAATATAAATTCTCTTTGTCAATTAAAGATTTTAAAATATGAAAAATTAATAGAATTACAGTGGTGAAAAACACCAATGAGTGGCCATATAGTCACAGAATCGAGAACAAAAACCACTACTACTCTGCTATTATAGTCCAATATGCACAGATAATTTTCCCTTTATTCTCAATAGATGCAGAGCTATGTACTCATTGGCTGTCAACAAGTTTTAAAAATTGTCTATTAGTCTGAATTAACAAATGTATTATTACCTCCAGATATGTGAGACCCAGACAGTTGACAATGCCAATATCATCTACTACCAGATATTATGTATGTTTAGTTTCTATGTTAAGCCTTTTTTTTCTTCAACAATGTTATTTTCTTTTATTCAGAGTATAAAATGACATGGACTTTCTAAATAATGCCTTCTTTTTCTGACTTCATTAATTCTGTTGCTGACATCTCTGTATTCCATGTCACCTATATTTAACATCTAAAGTCAAATTTTAAAGCTTTATGTATCGCTACTCACATCTGTTTCTTTTAACCACATCTCTCATTCTTTTGCTTCTCATTTTGGGTGTAGTTTTTGCTTTTTATTATTCTTTTTTCTGTTCTTTCGCTTCTAAGTCCCACTCTGTCACTGCCCTTATTAAGACCATTATTTCTTTAGGCCTAAACTACAGTTACTGCTGCAAATTAGTCTTGCGACTTGTAGTTTTTCCCAAACTCAAATCAGTCTTCACAATATTTTCAGTCCAGTCTCTCAAAAAAGCTTGTTTTGTATTATTTTGATTAACAATGAGTCTAACAAATGCCAGTTAACTTAAAATTTGGGTGCAACCTAATTTTTTTAGTTGGTGTCCTAATATTTTCTTCAAGCCCCCTTTTTATTAATCTGTATCAACCTTACTATCTCCTAAATTACTGACTCAGAAGATATTGAATGACTTAGCATGGTATGGATATGGATATCGATCATCCCAAAATTACTAAAGATCTACTGAACAGCACTTTATCACAAATAATTTTTTCTTGAAAATTTTCTATTAATTAAATTTTGAAAGATTTTTTGTATTAAATAGTGAATAGATACAACCATTTTAATATTTGTAAAAGACATAAAGAACAGCACTAATCCAGCATTAAAAATGTAATATCACCAGTGTTATTCATGAACCCCATCCCTTAATCCAACCCTTTGATTTCCCACCCTTGGAGGCAATCAGTCATGAATATTGTTAGTCATGTTCTTCTTTTCTTTATCAGTTCGGTACTTATGTATATCTATCAATCAAAAGTTAATACTGTTCCAAACGTAGGATCTGAAACTAAATAATGGAATTGTATTTTACTTATTCTGTCTTTTCTTATCATTTGCCTTTTATGTTCAATGTTATCTTACTTCATATTCATCTTTAGTGGTGCCTGTATTTGCGGTTTGTTAATTTTTACTACTGTGTAGCATTTTATTGTTTGAATATACTACAATATAATTATACATTGTACTAGGGTTTTCAGATTTTTCACTGGTCTTAACATTTATATATTCAGAGAAACGGAATTGTTATGTTTGAAGTTATATACATTTCCCACTTTTATAATGCCAGATTATTTTCTGAGTGGCTGTAAAAATTTATCTTACTCCTATTAGTAGAATATTCTGTATTAGTAGGATAAATATAATTAATTATTCTGGTTTATCCACATTGGCAATGTTTTATTTTGTAGAATTTAGAAAACTTTGCTAGTGTAATACATCTAAATTCATGTTCTCATTGTGGTTTTAATTAGGTTTTCCTATAAATATTTCTGTAAATTCAGTTTTATTTTAAATATATTTTCTGTGAAAATAGTAGAAAGGATAAAAACCACTGATAGGCATTAGAATAACTGGATGCTGTCTTAGGTATATAGATGTATTTCTGAGGGTATTCATCTGATCCTAAAGCGCCTCTGTGCATTCTTCTATACAATGAGTATACAGAAAAAACAAACAAACAAACAAAAAAAACTATTTTAGCAAGAAAGTTTGGAATATTTATAAAGATTCTGCCTTAAAGACCAAGAATATATTTCCAAAATTTAAGTATTCATACAACAGCTAATATACAAAGAAACAATTTTTAAAGGAAGAATGTGTTTGTAAATTAGGAATATTTTATCTTATGATTGAAGTAGTATAGATATACCCATATTTCTTCTTTAGCAGTTCAAGTAAGCAAATTTTAATAAGAAAATAAACAGGATTTTCCTCCAAGTGATGTCAAGGAAATATTAATGGCTGTTGTTCTTTTCAATGCAGAATATACGTTTCTTCAAAAAATGTAGCATGTTTTTGGTCCTTACACCAAATCTTTTATGCTGGTGGCATAGAAAATATTGAACACAGGTGTTTATGAGCTACCAACCTGGAGAAATATATAAAATATGGGCTAAATGCTGTGCTTAGGAAAAAATTTGCACATTTTCTGTTTTTGTCCAATATTCCACCTTAAAATGATATATAACACAAGACTACTAATACAAAACATTTTCAGTTGAAGAAAATTGGCCAAGAGAAATTTAAACCATTTATTTTCCAGTGTATAAATTGAATAGTTACCATCCTTTCTTTGTATCTTTTAATCAATCACTCTCAACTATACCAGTTAAATTATGTTTTAATCATATGAATATCAAGAATCATATACTGATCTATTGTATAATAATGGACTCCAGATCTAAAACAAACACACAAACAAATGACAAAACACTTTTTTCATATCCTAGACCAACCATTTTGGCACCAGAGACTGGTTTATTAGAAGACAATTTTTCTGCAGACAGCAGGTGTGTGGGCATGGTTTTGGGATGATTCAAGTGCATTACAGTTACTGTGCACTTTATTCCTATTATTACAGTGTAATACATAATGAAATAATTGTACAATTCACCAAAATGTAGAATCAGTGGGAGCCCTGAGTTTGTTTTCCTGCAACTAGACGGTCCCATCTGGGGGTGAAGGGAGACTGACAGATCATCAGCTATTAGATTCTCATAAGAAGGCGCAACCTAAATCCCCTGCATGCGCATTTCCCCACAGGGTTCGGGCTCCTATGATAATATAACGCAGCCACTGATCTGCCAGGAGGCAGAACTCAGGCAGTAATGCTCTCTGATCCACAGCTCACCTCCTGCTGTGTGGCGGTTTTTAACAAGCCAAGGACTGGTAGTGGTCTGCTGCCAGGGTTTGGGGGCCCTTGTCTGAGATAAATGTAAAACCAACTTTACTGTGGTGGGTCCGAAGGATTTGTTTAAACAAATCATAACTGGCATCTGAACAAATGGACAAGATGGGCTTTGTCAAAGCACACTTCTGATTCTGGTATTTCAAGGCCCGTTTCAATACATATAAGTCTATTCTATGAACTTCTTTGAGTTTTCATTTTAAATTCAATGCTGTTACTTGTTGAAATACTGCTTCAGAAGTCTGTCACTAACTTTCTTGTAAATTCTTCCCCAGATCAGACTTATTTACCAGCCTTTCAAACTTTATTATGTCTTTCACCAGAGGAAGAGAAGAATCCACAAGACGATATGAGAAAAGATTTCAAAGAACACCTAACCCTCACCCTTGACATTGATCTTAAATCCTTGCCAAACAAATGTGCTCAGTCTCAAGTAATTCAGAGCAGAGATGGGATAAGAAAAGATAGATAGCTAAGGATATTCCCATATTAGCCCCTGTAGCAAACCACTGAGTATCTTTTAAAAATTCTTTTTAGATTACATATATTTTGGTTCTTCTCATTTGAGTTTTCTGAATACTGTAATTTAATATCATTATCCTTTTATTCTTCTATTTGCAGTTTTTGTGCTTACATTTGTTTCCCTTATGGACTGTCCTATTTTTACAAAAAGGATTGATTTCATATTAATCTTACTCTTTACATGCTCAGAACTAGGCTCTTTTTGTTGTTGTTTTTCTGTTTCTTCCTCATATGAGGTTGAACAAGTTATTTATTTAAATTTATTCATCTCAAACCTAATGTGGTAATCATAATTTTCACTCTATATACCTTACAATATTTGTTTTGTGCCTTATATCAGATAAAAGAAGGCTCTTTATAAAATGTATGAAGTACTATATAAAAGTAATATTCACTTCTTTCTAGATTTATCCCATTCTATCCAAAACCTAAGAAGGTGAGCAGAGAAGATAATATTGAAAATCTTACAATGAAGTAATGTTATAATATCAAGGCCAAGAAGACAGATTTTATCTAGAAATCCACATAAATAAAAAATGTTTTCTTTTTATAAAGTTTCCGACTAATGTCACCTAAAATTCAATAATTATGGGTAGCACATCTCAAAAGCAGAGTTTTCTAATTTAAAGGGTCCTCAGAGATCATGTAATCAAGCTCCTTCATTTCACAGATGAGCAACTGAAGTCCAGAGGCATTAAGTAATTTGCTCACCATCCAGTGTCATTGCTAAAACCCACTTTTCTTAGCTTTCATTTTAGTACTCCTTTCACTATATCAACTGGCCATTTGATTGAAAGCCTGAGAAAGCTGCATTGAAAGTCAGAAGGCAATAAATCTAGCTCATCTCTACACTTTTGAAGGTCAACATTTAATTCATTGTCAAACGTTTGAGCTAAAATGTTCTAAATGTAATGTATAGATCTGCTGTCCTAGGACACATAAGCAATCATATTGGGTTGAAACCTTTACACAAATTTGAGGTTATGTTAAAAATCATAACATTAATTCCATGCATCTTCATGCTAAATAATTCTTGTCATATAATGCTTTCCCACTAGTACCAATCAATGTAGAAAGATATTGAAAAATTGTAGGCCAGTAAAAGTTTTATGAGTAATAGAATTTTTAAAAATGTATCCATAACATTGACCTGAAGGTACAGAACTCTTCTGAGAAGTTTTATATGGCATTTAAAAATCTTGATTATGTTTAAATTTTTTATCATGCAAAATTGTGCTGCTCTCCTTTGTTTCAGGAAACCTCCACCCTTCAAGCACACTACTGGAGATTTATTAATCTGATACTTGGTTTTCAGATAGAATGAAAATAAGGAAAACACTACAAAGCTCATGCTACCATTATTGATCTTAGGCTTTTGGGGATAACAACCTAAGCTCAGAGGTAGATAATGTTGCAGACACTTTTTCCCATGACAGCTAGCCAAGATCCAGACCAGAATTTTCATCAGTAAAGAATGCTGACCTGCGAAGTATATGGAGGGGGACATGGAACACTTAAAGTATCAAGGGCCCACTTACCCTTTATTCTAGCAGTGGCTGAACTAATAAAAGTCAAGGGTTATTGAAAATATATCTTTCTATCACTAGTATTTTTCTGTAGCAGTTATCACCACTGGGCCTAAGGGCTTTGACAAAGGAGCTTTTTAACACAAAAGCAGCAAGAAGCAAGCCCAGAGCTGAGCTGGTTGGAAGCCCAAATGGTGCATTTTAAAAGCAAGCTTGGAGAGCATTAAGCATCTCTGAGCAGGCTCCCCCTTCCCCTCAGGATCACAGATGCTACATTTTTAGACTATTTTCTCATTCCTAAGGATCCACGGGAAATTTGGCCAAATGAGATAACTCTGCAAACAGCCATTCTGAACCCCTCAAGAGTCCCGGTTTTTGTAAGAATGGCTCTCAAAGGAAATGAAGGAGAAGTAAACAGACTCAGAAGAGGAAATGAAAAGTGCAATAAAGTAAAGTTGGGTAGTAATGAGAAATGGAGATTAAACTTCAAATTTAAAACCTGGTAATTTTCAATGTATTTCTCAAAAATTCTATTTGAAGCTATAAAATAAGAAAAACCAAGTTATCAATATTTTGTTTTAATATTTTATCATGATTTTTGAAAGTGGTAGATTGCGGCGGAGGATGATTGGATTTAGAAAATCAGTGGGGTCAGGGTTAGTATAAAGAACAACTCGGCCTGGCGGATACTTAGCAAGGTTAGAAGAAAACATGGCTTCTGCATGAGGTGTTGGCATTTGCATACAACAGTGGCTCTTGATTTTTCGTTAAAAAATTCAAACTAATAGAGTAGAGTTTCTTGGGAAAATTTCACGTGCTATGTATTTTGTGAACAGATGACTGTCATGGACTACTCTAGGAGCCTCGTAGAATGACTAAAGCCACAATTATTTTTCTTTTTTCTAATTGTATCAAGTTTATCTATTCAACATCTTTCTGAAAAAATATTTATTAAATGCCTACCGTGTGCCAGGTCTGTGACCACATGCCCTGAAGTCAGGAAAAACACAGACAAGAAACAGTAGTTGCACACCACATTTAGGAAGGTGGGCTTATTTATCAAATAAAATCTTTGCCTCTCAATAGGATCAACTTTAGTCTTTCAAGCAATTACCTTTTCTAAAAACAAATAAATAATGTTTATTCCATAATCTGTGTAAATACTCCATAGTATTGGCAGTCTGTAATGTTGAATTAAAACATCTCAACAGGAGGGACATAAGGAGTTCTCTTTATGACAGAACTCGTTGGCTACTTGTTAGGAATTTCTATTATTGCCTTCCTATGTATTATAGCTACATCAACCTCCCACTGATATTAATGCAATTCATAGAATTAAAGATAAAGATGCTTTTAATTCTAGGAACAAATCCTTCATTATTTAAATAACTCCACAGGCTACTATTAAGCATTTTAACAAAACAGAATTACTACATAAAATCAAAGAGTAACAGACATCAAACTAGGCCACAAACAATTTCATCTACATATTTCCATGGAAGACCAGTATATGGAAAACCTTAAACTTTCCATAGGTTATGTGTCATACAAATATATTTATTTTAAGGAAAAACTGATATATATTGATTACATATAATGTGCTAGGCTTCATGGAAAATATATCCCATAAAATTCTCTGATTTAATTCCTGCAATTTCTCAATGAGGCTGATAGTATTTTTTTTTTTGTTTTTTCAGAGAAAGGTAATAAACCTAGAAAAATGTATGTAACTTATCCAAGGTCATAAAGATAGACGGCTGAAGGCAAATTTAAAACCTAGGACTAAGAGCAAAGCTTCATGATCTTTGCTCCATATCATGCTGTCTATAGTATTCCTTCATCACCAATTAACATAATGAGTGATAATGGCTAAATCTACTTTTTCCAGTTTTCATAAAGATGAACTGTTGTGTTTGTATAAATTAAACAAATTACATATTTTATATGCAAGAAGCATTGACAGTTTATCTCTGAATATTTTCAGTTGTTTTGTTTTTCTAAATATTTTCTTCTGGCAATTAAAGGATTTTAAATGACTCATTTACTTCATTACAAGAATTATATCTTAAGGTGTTAATTATTTGCTTTAGTAATTCCACATGACACTTTAGAATGTCTGAAAAACAAAAATTGTGAAATGAGACTATTTATTAGCATACGAGTAGTAAATATTTTCATATGATAATACATTTCTCTTACACACAGGAATTACTTATTAGCTATACCTTCATTTGTGCAAATTAGGAGATGAAAATTTGTATTTGAACAGTAGATTGATTAGGAAATGATTATTAATTTTATAAGTGATTACTGGTTTAATAATAAAATATTTATTTAAAATTTTTTATTCAATGATTTCTCTGGGTTTCCTTTATTAACAAGTTTAACTATTACATTTAAATATCAGTTTATTTAGAATACTTATTTCCAAAAATTTCTTCACTCCCAAACACACTCTGCAATTCGCCTCCCAAGAACATAAAGTCATTAAAAAGCTATTTTATTACATGAAATGATGAAAAAGAATAATAATGTGGTTGGCAATATCGGGGGAATATATATTTTTATGCAGTGATAGTTGGCAACCTGAATAGAGGGAATTAGTTAATATTTATCAAAAGTTTTAAGAGTGGGTAGACCTCATCCATCAATTTTACTTCTGAAAGGCATAATTCAGAAAAGTATGCATAGATGCAAGTATATGAATGTTTATTGCAAGATTGCCAATAGTACTGAAAAAATTGACACCATCTAAATATCCTTTAGTAGTCAGTGAGAAAAACTTTTTGTTCATCAAAAGACACTATTAAGAGCGTCAAAAGACTACCCCAGTTGGGAAGAAAATGTGTCTAATAAGGGTTTAAATCCAGAATATCCAAAGAATTCTTAGAATTCAAAACCAAAAAGACAAGTAACCCAAATAAAAAGTGAGCAAAGGAATTGAGTAGACATTTCTCCAAACAAATTCAAATGGCCAGTAAGCATAGAAAAAGATGCTCAGCACCCTTAGTCTTTGTGGAAATGCAAATCAAAGCCACAATAAGATACCATTCTATACCAACAAAGAAGGCTGTAATTTTTTTTAAATAAGAGAAATAAGTAGTGTTGATAAAGACGTGGAGAAACTGGAACCCTTGTGTATTGCTGGTGGGGATGTAAAATGTAGCCATTGTGAAAACAGTTTCTAGAAAGTTAAACATGGAATTATCATGTTACCCAGCAATTTCACTCTTAGATATATACCTCCCCAAAAAATTGAGGACAAGGACTCAACAGACACTTGTAAACCAATGTTCATAGCAGTGTTATGCAGAATAGCAGAAAGGTAGAAACAACCCAAGGGTCCATCAACAGATGAATGGATAAACAAAATGTGGTATGTGCATACAGTGGAATATTACTCAGCCATAAAAAGGAATAAAGTTTTGGAGGGTGGAGCCAAGATGGCCGAATAGGAACAGCTCCGGTCTACAGCTCCCAGCGTGAGCGACACAGAAGACGGGTGATTTCTGCATTTCCGTTTGAGGTACCAGGTTCATCTCACTAGGGATTGCCAAACAGTGGGTGCAGGATAGTGGGTGCAGCGCACTGTGCGTGAGCCAAAGCAGGGTGAGCCATTGCCTCACTCAGGAAGTGCAAGGGGTCAGGGAGTTCCCTTTCCTAGTCAAAGAAAGGGGTAACAGATGGCACCTGGAAAATCGGGTCAGTCCCACCCTAATACTGCACTTTTCCAACGGGCTTGGAAAACGGCACACCAGGAGATTGTGTCCTGCACCTGGCTCGGAGGGTCCTATGCCCGTGGAGTCTCGCTGATTGCTAGCACAGCAGTCTGAGATCAAACTGCAAGGTGGCAGTGAGGCTGGGGGAGGGGCACACGCCATTGCCCAGGCTTGCTTAGGTAAACAAAGCAGCCAGGAAGCTCAAACTGGGTGGAGCCCACCACAGCTCAAGGAGGCCTCCCTGCCTCTGTAGGCTCCACCTCTGGGGGCAGGGCACAGACAAACAAAAATTCAGCAGGAACCTCTGCAGACTTAAATGTCCCTGTCTGACAGCTTTGACGAGAGCAGTGATTCTCCCGGCACGCAGCTAGAGATCTGAGAACAGACAGACTACCTCCTAAAGTGGGTCCCTGACCCCCGGGCAGCCTAACTGGGAGGCACCCCCAAGTAGGGACAGACTGACACCTCACTCGGCCAGGTACTCCTCTGAGACAAAACTTCCAGAGGAACTATCAGACAGCTGAATTTGTGGTCTCACAAAAATCCGCTGTCCTGCAGCTGCCGCTGCTGACACCCAGCCAAACAGGGTCTGGAGTGGACCTCTAGCAAACTCCAACACACCTACAGCTGAGGGTCCTGTCTGGTAGAAGGAAAACTAACAAACAGAAAGGACATCCACACCAAAAACCCATCTGTACATCACCATCATCAAAGACCAAAAGTAGATAAAACCACAAAGATGGGGAAAAAGCAGAGCAGAAAAACTGGAAACTCTAAAAAGCAGAGCACCTCTCCTCCTCCAAAGGAACGCAGGTCCTCACCAGCAAAGGAACAAAGCTGGATGGAGAATGACTTTGATGAGTTCAGAGAAGAAGGCTTCAGATGATCAAACTACTCCGAGCTATGGGAGGAAATTCAAGACAATAGCAAAGAAGTTAAAAACTTTGAAAAAAAATTAGACGAATGGATAACTAGAATAACCAATGAAGAGAAGGGCTTAAAGGAGCTGATGGAGCTGAAAGCCAAGTTTCGAGAACTACGAGAAGATTGCAGAAGCCTCGGTAGCTGATGTGATCAACTGGAAGAAAGGGTATCAGTGATGGAAGATGAAATGAATGAAATGAAGAGAGAAGGGAAGTTTAGAGAAAAAAGAATAAAAAGAAATGAACAAAGCCTCCAAGAAATTTGGGACTATGTGAAAAGACCAAACCTACCTCTGATTGGTGTACCTGAAAGTGATGGGGAGAATGGAACCAAGTTGGAAAACACTCTGCAAGATATTATCCAGGAGAACTTCCCCAATCTAGCAAGGCAGGCCAACATTTAGATTCAGGAAATACAGAGAACGCCACAAAGATACTCCTCGAGAAGAGCAACTCCAAGACACATAATTGTCAGATTCACCAAAGTTGAAATGAAGGAAAAAATGTTAAGGGCAGCCAGAGAGAAAGGTCGGGTTACCCACAAAGGGAAGCCCATCAGACTAACAGCTGATCTCTCGGCAGAAACTCTACAAGCCAGAAGAGAGTGGGGGCCGATATTCAACATTCTTTTTTTTTTTTAGATGGAGTCTCGCTCTGTCGCCCAGGCTGGAGTGCAGTGGCACAATCTCGGCTCACTGCAAGCTCCGCCTCCCGGGTTCACGCCATTCTCCTGCCTCAGCCTCTCTGAGTAGCTGGGACTACAGGCGCCCGCCACCACACCCGGCTAATTTTTTGTATTTTTAGTAGAGACGGGGTTTCACTGTGGTCTCGATCTTCTGACCTCGTGATCCGCCCGCCTCGGCCTCCTAAAGTGCTGGGATTACAAGCGTGAGCCACCGCACCCAGCCTCAACATTCTTAAAGAAAAGAATTTTCAGCCCAGAATTTCATATCCAGCCAAACTAAGTTTCATAAGTGAAGGAGAAATAAAATACTTTACAGACAAGCAAATGCTGAGTGCTTTTTATCACCAACAGGCCTGCCCTAAAAGAGCTCCTGAAGGAAGCACTAAACATGGAAAGGAACAACCGGTACCAGCCACTGCAAAAACATGCCAAATTGTAAAGACCATTGAGGCTAGGAAGAAACTGCATCAACTAATGAGCAAAATAACCAACTAACATCATAATGACAGGATCGAATTCACACATAATAATATTAACTTTAAATGTAAATGGGCTAAATGCTCAAATTAAAAGACACAGACTGGTAAACTGCATAAGGAGTCAAGACCCATCAGTGTGCTGTGTTCAGGAAACCCATCTCACGTGCAGAGACACACATAGACTCAAAATAAAGGGATGGAGGAAGATCTATTAAGCAAATGGAAAACAAAAAAAGGCAGGGGTTGCAATCCTAGTCTCTGATAAAATAGACTTTAAACCAGCAAAGATCAAACGAGACAAAGAAGGCCATTACATAATGGTAAAGGGATCAATTCAACAAGAAGAGCTAACTATCCTAAATATATATGCACCCAAATTCATAAAGCAAGTCATGAGTGACCTACAAAGGGACTTAAACTCCCACACAATAATAATGGGAGATTTTAACACCCCACTGTCAACATTAGACAGATCAACGAGACAGAAAGTTAACAAGGATATCCAGGAATTGAACTCAGCTCTAAACAAAGTGGACCTAATAGACATCTACAGAACTCTCCACCCCAAATCAACAGAATATACATTTTTTTCAGCACCACACCACACCTATTCCAAAATTGACCACATAGTTGGAAGTAAAGCTCTCCTCAGCAAATGTAAAAGAACAGAAATTATAACAAACTGTCTCTCAGACCACAGTGCAATCAAACTAGAACTCAGGATTAAGAAACTCACTCAAAACCGCTCAAATACATGGAAACTGAACAACCTGCTCCTGAATGACTATTGGGTACATAATGAAATGAAGGCAGAAATAAAGATGTTCTTTGAAACCAACGAGGACAAAGACACAACATACCAGAATCTCTGGGACACATTCAAAGCAGTGTGTAGAGGGAAATTTATAGCACTAAATGTCCACAAGAGAAAGTAGGAAAGATCCAAAATTGACACCCTAACATCACATTAAAAGAACTAGAAAAGCAAGAGCAAACACATTCAAAAGCTAGCAGAAGGCTAGAAATAACTAAAATCAGAGCAGAACTGAAGGAAATAGAGACACAAAAAACCCTTCAAAAAATTAATGAATCCAGGAGCTGGTTTTTTTAAAAGATTAACAAAATTGATAGACCACTAGCAAGACTAATAAAGAAGAAAAGAGAGAAGAATCCATTAGATGCAATAAAAAATGAAAAAGGGGATATCACCACCGATCCCACAGAAATACAATCTACCATCAGAGAATACTACAAACACCTCTATGCAAATAAACTAGAAAATCTAGAAGAAATGGATAAATTCCTCGACAAATACACCCTCCCAAGACTAAACCAGGAAGAAGTTGAATCTCTGAATAGACCAATAACAGGTTCTGAAATTGTGGCAATAATCAATAGCTTACCAACCAAAAAGAGTCCAGGACCTGATGGATTCACAGCCAAATTCTACCAGAGGTACAAGGAGGAACTGGTACCATTCCTTCTGAAACTATTCCAATCGATAGAAAAAGTGGGAATCCTCCCTAACACATTTTATGAGGCCAGCATCATCCTGATACCAAAGCCTGGCAAAGACATAACCAAAAAAGAGAATTTCAGACCAATATCCTTGATGAACACTTATGCAAATATCCTCAGTAAAATACTGGCAAACCAAATCCAGCAGCACATCAAAAAGCTTATATACCACGATCAAGTGGGCTTCATCCCTGGGATGCAAGACTGGTTCAATATACGCAAATCAATAAATGTAATCCAGCATATAAACAGAACCAAAGACAAAACCCACATGATTTTCTCAATAGATGCAGAAAAGGCCTTTGACAAAATTCAACAAGGCTTCATGCTAAAAACTCTCAATAAATTATGTATCGATGGGACGTATCTCAAAATCATAAGAGCTATCTATGACAAACTCACAGCCAATATCATACTGAATGGGCAAAAACTGGAAGCATTCCCTTTGAAAACTGGCACCAGACAGGGATGCCCTCTCTCACCACTCCTATTCAACATAGTGCTGGAAGTTCTGGCCAGGGCAATCAGGCAGGAGAAGGAAATAAAGGGTATTCAATTAGGAAAAGAGGAAGTCAAATTGTCCCTGTTTGCAGATGACATGATTGTATATCTAGAAAACCCCATTGTCTCAGCCCAAAATCTACTTAAGCTGATTAGCAACTTCAGTAAAGTCTCAGGATACAAAATCAATGTACAAAAATCACAAGCATTCTTGTACACCAATCACAGACAAACAGAGAGCCAAATCATGACTGAACTCCCATTCACAATTGCTTCAAAGAGAATAAAATACCTAGGAATCCAACTTACAAGGGATGTGAAGGACCTCTTCAAGGAGAACTTCAAACCACTGCTCAATGAAATAAAAGAGGATACAAACAAATGGAAGAACATTCCATGCTCATGGGTTGGAAGAATCAGTATCATGAAAACGGCCATACTGCCTAAAGTAATTTATAGATTCAATGCCATCCCCATCAAGCTACCAATGACTTCTGAGGCATCACACCTGACTTCAAATATAAAGGCTAAATAAAAAACATGGTACTGGTACCACAAAAGACATAGATCAAGGAAGATGCCGCATATTTACAACTATCTGATCTTTGACAAACCTGACAAAAACAAGCAATGGGGAAAGGATTCCCAATTTAATAAATGGTGCTGGGAAAACTGACTAGCCATATGTAGAAAGCTGAAACTGGATCCCTTCCTTACACCTTATACAAAAATTAATTCAAGATGGATTAAAGACTTACATGTTAGACCTAAAACCATAAAAACCCTAGAAGAAAACCTAGGCAATAGCATTCAGGACATAGGCATGGGCAAGGACTTCATGTCTAAAACACCAAAAGCAATGGCAACAAAAGCCAAAATTGACAAATGGGATCTAAGTAAACTAAGGAGCTTCTGCACAGCAAAAGAAACTACCATCAGAGTGAACAGGCAATCTACAAAATGGGAGAAAATTTTCACAACCTACTCATCTGACAAAGGGCTAATATCCAGAATCTACAATGAACGCAAACAGATTTACAAGAAAAAAACAAACAACCCCATCAAAAAGTGGGTGAAGGACATGAACAGACACTTCTCAAAAGAAGACATTTATGCAGCCAAAAAACACATGAAAAAAATGCTCAGCATCACTGGCCATCAGAGAAATGCAAATCAAAACCACAATGAGATACCATCTCACACCAGTTAGAATGGCCATCATTAAAAAGTCAGGAAACAACAGGTGCTGGAGAGGATGTGGAGAAATAGGAACACTTTTACACTGTTGGTGGGACTGTAAACTAGTTCAACCATTGTGGAAGTCAGTGTGGCGATTCCTCAGGGATCTAGAACTAGAAATACCATTTGACCCAGCCATCCCATTACTGGGTATATGCCCAAAGGACTATAAATCATGCTGCTATAAAGACACATGCACACGTAGCTTTATTGCGGCACTATTCACAATAGCAAAGACCTGGAACCAACCCAAATGTCCAACAACGATAGACTGGATTAAGTAAATGTGGCACATATACACCATGGAATACTATGCAGCCATAAAAAATGATGAGTTCATGTCCTTTGTAGTGACATGGATGAAACTGGAAAACATCATTCTCAGTAAACTATCACAAGGACAAAAAACCAAACACCGTATGTTCTCAATAGGTGGAAATTGAACAATGAGAACTCATGGACGTAGGAGGGGGAACATCACACTCCGGGGACTGTTGTCGGTTGGCGGGAGGGGTGAGGGACAGCATTAGGAGATATACCTAATGCTAAATGACAAGTTAATGGGTGCAGCAAACCAACATGGCACATGGATACATATGTAACAAACCTGCACATTGTGCACATGTAGCCTAAAACCTAATGTACAATACTGAAATGAAATAAAAATAAATAAAGTTTTTATATATGATAAAAAATGTATGAATCTTGAAAAAATCATGCTAGTGCAATAGGATAGACATGAAAGAACAAGCATTGTATGATTCCACTTTATGCATTATCTAGAACTGAGAAATTCATAGAGACAGATAGAAGATTAGAGGTTACCAGGCATTGGAGGAAGGGGAATGAGGATGGATTGTTTATTGAGTACATTTTTCTGTCTAGGGTGATTAAAAAGTTCTAGAACCAGATAGTTCGATGGTTGTACAACACTATGAATGTAATTAATGCCACTGAACTGGACACTTAAAAATAGTTAAAATGGCAACTTCTGTTACATTCATTTTACCACAATAAAAAAGAAGGCAATAGGCTAAATATTCTGAATTCATTCACTATGCTAATGTCAAAATGCTGATGTGTATTTAAGTTGATTGATAAAGACGCACAAAATCTATTGTGAAGGAAAAAACTCCACAAATCAGTTCATATAGTATAATTACATTTGAATGAATAAATTTCTGTGGTGTGCTTTCATGTATGTGAAAGAATGCGTGAATCTGTATGTGTATGTGTTTGCGCATGTGTGATACAGAAAAATGATATTGATAAAACTGTATCCATAGTGAGATTTCAGCTTATTGTGTCTTCTGAACTCTGATGTTGTGCTCTGAATTTATTTTCATATATGGAATTTTTTTAAATGGAGTCATTATTATTATTATTATTATTGTTTTGAGACAGAGTCTCTCCTTGTTGCTCAGGCTGGAGTGCACTGGCGTGATCTCAGCTCACTGCACCCTCTGCCTCCCAGGTTCAAGTGATTCTTCTGCCTCAGCCTCCCTAGTAGCTGGGATTACAACCATCTGCCACCACACCTGGCTAATTATTTGTATTTTTAGTAGAGACGGCATTTCACCATATTGGCCAGGCTGGTCTTGAACTTCTCAGGTGATCCACTCACCTCAGCCTCCCAAAGTGCTAGGATTACAACCATGAGCCATCGTGCCTGGCCGAGTCATTATTTTTAAAAAGAGAAGAGAAGAAAATGAAGAACAGTGTATATAAAAGCCGAAGAGGCAAAAAAGAAAAAAAAAGAAGGAAAGGAGCAGAACAAAAAGAAGAAAGAGGAGAAGAAGAAGAACACTGAGGCCAGCTTATTACTCTAAACTTACCTTAGAAATTGATTCTTTTTGGAAGAAAAAAACTTAGAAATCTGAGACACAGAGAAGGAAACACAAGACCAACTTTGGCAGGTGCATCTATTTCTCTTCTATTGAGTACTTTCCATTCAATCTTTTCTCCAGGACACTTGCAGTGAGTATTTCTGTATTAATGTCCCCATATTTTAATGTAGGAAGACAGACAACAAATGGTAAACACAATAAATAAAGATCTTATGCTCTTCTAGAAGATGCTAGTGCTATTGAAAAGTGGGGTGGGTTTGAATTTTAGGTAGGGTGTTTAGGGTATGCCCCACTGAAGAAATAACATTTGTGCACAGACTTGGAGGAGAGCACACTAACTTCAAGTGACTTAAGACAAGTTAAGGCTGGAGGGCTGGGGACAGTTGGTCATCAAGCTTACTCAGAATGAAAAAAATAACTTAGAATGTCATTGGAGGAGAACCTCAATAGATACTGTGTTGCTCGTTAATTACACATGGTCACATTTGCTTTTGTAATATAAAGCTATATCCTTAACTGCGCTAAAAATACGGTTCATATGCTTAAATGTAGGGAGTGTAATCTAGAACATTTCCATCTCATCATTGCTTCTTCTGGGCTATGAATTGGAGAGGGGTGCAGAAATCCTGGAAGGATCAAAGGACTCACGTTAATGATTGGAAAATAGTATTTACAGTGAAATGCTAAGAGGATTGATAATCATTTACAACACTATATGTATGTGTACAAATACTTGCATATAATGTATATGTATAGACCAGTCACATGTACATGTATTTATTGCTTCATATACATATATATTTGTATCGGGGAATCTGCCCCGATATTCACGTGGGTTCTTTTCTATTTTCCTTAAGTGTCGGCTAGCTTGAGAAATAAAGGGACAGAGTACAAAAGAGAGAAATTTTAAAGCTGGGTGTCCGAGGGAGACATCACATTTTGGTAGATTCTGTGATGACCCACAAGCCACAAAAACCAGCAAGTTTTTATTAAGGATTTTCAAAAGGGGAGGGAGTGTGCAAATAGGTGTGGGTGACAGACACCAAGTACTTTACAAGGTAATAGAATATCACAAGGCAAGTGGAGGCAGGGTGAGATCACAGGACCACAGGACCAAGGTGAAATTAAAATTGCTAATGAAGTTTTGGGCACCATTGTCATTGATAACATCTTATCAGGAGACAGGGTTTTGAGATCAACCAGTCTGACCAAAATTTATTAGGCAGGAATTTTCTCTTCCTAATAAGCCTGGGAGCGCTATGGGAGACTGGGGTCTATTTCACCCCTACAACCTCGACCATAAGAGACGGCCACACCCAGGGGTGCTGTTCATAGGCCTACCCGCAGGCACGCATTCTCTTTCTCAAGGATGTTCCTTGCTGAGAAAAAGAATTCAGTGATATTTCTTCCATTTGCTTTTGAAAGAAGAGAAATATGGCTCTGTTCCGCCTGGCTCACCGGCGGTCAGAGTTTAAGCTTATCTCTCTCGTTTCCTAAACATTGCTGTTATCTTGTTCTTTTTTCAAGGTGCCCAGATTTCATATTGCTCAAACACACATGCTGTACAATTTGTGCAGTTAATGCAATTGTTACAGGGTCCTGAGGTGATATACATCCTCCTCAGCTGACAGGATTAAGAGATTAAAGACAGGCATAGGACATCACAAGGGTATTGATTGGGGAAGTGATAAGTGTCTGTGAAATCTTTACAATTTATGTTTAGAGATTGCAGTAAAGACAGGCATAAGAAATTATAGAAGTATTAATTTGGGGAACTAATAAATGTCCATGAAATCTTTACAATTTATATTTAGAGCTTGCAGTAAAGACAGGCATAAGAAATTATAAAAGTATTAATTTGGGGAACTAATAAATGTCCATGAAATCTTCACAATCCACCTTCTTCTGCCATGGCTTCAGCCTGTCCCTCTGTTTGGGGTCCCTGACTTCCCACGACAATATGAATACTTTTAATGTCTCTTGACACATAATTTCTTGACTATACACAAGCAAAGTGTCAAATTGCAATTGACTATGTCTATAGTTATCTGAAGTTTCCACCCAGAATTTCTGAATCTAAGGTACAACATGGTCAATTTTATGACGAAAAACTAAATTGCATTAAGTTTGGCTGAACGTATAGATCTTATAGAAAAATGGCCTCAGAAATAGGTGAACCATTTGTTACTCGAGATTTGCTAACTCTATCAATTAAAAACCACATACTAATCTAAGAAAAAATATGTAGAAATGCCTCAGTAGAAATATGACCCAAGATTCTGCTGTGGGCCTAAGTAGCTCTACATACTGAAAGAGGGACAAAATAATTGTGCAATTTTGCAATCACAGACATTCCCAAAAATTTAGCAATGCAAATCATAGCTAGGGACTTGAGTCAAAACATCTTTCTTCACCAGTAAAGGGTCAGAAATTTAAAACTGAAAGGGTAGAAATGAAAGGACTACACATCAACAGATTATTCTTTTCCTTGATCATACAAATTCAGACAGTCACTATTGAATGCAGGGGTCAAGGACTGTCCTGAATTAAATTTCTGTCCACCTAAAGTGGGTGTGGGGTCAGCTAGTGGTATTCAATAAAATTGTATTTACTCTATATTAAACTCTTCTGATGAATGCCTGCTCTTAGAGACCAAAAACTAAAAATCACAATACCTAACAACTGGGTTAATAATACCATAGTATCAGAATTTCCAGCAATTGAGTATTTTAATTATAAACTAGGACATCATTATACTCTTTGAATAACTCAGTTAAACTTTTTTTTTTTCGTTCAGATGTATTCCCATGGATGAACTAGACATGGTAGTTAAAAGGTGGAAAAGAACCACGGAACTGAAGCTTTGTCCTTGGCTTTTCATTGCTCAACTGGGAAAAAAGAGCTACCAGAGAGGTCTGTAACCTTACTCTGCCATATCGTTCAGAATGTCAGCTATAGATCACCTGTGACAAGTATTTAATTCTTTGTCTCACGGGGGACAATCTGCAACCTTCTGTTGGAAGTGAGGTGTTTTGTTTCATTTTAAAGCTGCCAGCAATAGTTGTCTTTTTGGCCTTGCAGTAAGTTCTCTTTCAATTTAGTATTCCCAACTTCTTCCTCTAAAAGTTGTGAAAATCATTCCTTTTCTAAAGATTTCCATGCTAAATCCTTTCAAAAGTCTATGACACATGTGACTCTTCCCACCATAACAGTACCTTTTCTTGTTTTACCACAGAAAGCCACATTGAGCTCTTTTGCCTTTGTTTTTGCCAGCTGAACAGAATAAAATATTAAAATACGATGATTAAAGAGGCAGGGCAAATGTGTTTTAGCTATTGGGCTTCTGCTGAGAAAGATATATAGATTAGAGTGAATACAGACAAGCAGTTTTCTAGGTGATGTGCTGAAAAACATAAATTATATTCTAGTAATAGCTGATATGTACAGTAATTAGAAGGTTCATTCTACCACTAAGAAGGGAATATATTCTGTCAAATATTGCCTCACATGCCATTTTCCAGATCACTGACAGCTCGGTATGGCTCTGTACCTGGGCCATGACAGAGTCACAGAGAAGCAAGGTGGATCCTTCAACTCCGAATGGCGTCCATCCTGACTGAATTGGAATTGCCACAGTAATGCTTATTAAAAATCAGAAATACCTAAAGTTTCCTCAATTTTATTTCAAGTTTGAAAAATTAGTGCATAAAAGTAAAACATATACCATGTTTTCTCTTATTGAAAATGTAATAAAAATATTTTTTGAATGTGTGAAAATAACAATGTTGTAGATCTATATATTTTATTATGATATGAATTTGGCCCTTGGAGATATACAAAAAAAAGTTAGTATTTAGTTTCTCTCCCAAACAGGTTCTCATAGTTGTAGAGATAGTGAATTTGGAAAAGGCTAAAAACTGTTAATTTAAAATAAAAAAGAATATGCACTTGTAGGCATTTAAATACTTTTTTTAAAACTTGGTCTTAAAAGTTGTACAATCTCTGTCTGAACAATTAAAAATAAACTGGAAAACCATTTTTTTTTTTTGCTATAGATGTAAGCTATCTATACAAATGCAAAATAACATGCTTATAAAATAATAAATATTTTCAGCTCATCACAGTAATTCCAGTGTAGATATTCACCAACCTGAATGGGGTCAAATTTATTCAAATTGTTTCGAGATTCTAAGTCACTGCCATTTATCAAATAAGGGGCTTTATCTATAAGCTCTCATTTGTATGTGAATGTATGAATGTATCACCTACCCTGGTTTCTTTTTATAATATAATATCTTAAAAGTAATGTGAATTTTAGAAAATAAATATAGGAAGCATAGTTTTTTAACTTACAGAGTTAGAAGTATTGCTTCTTTAATTTCATGTGTATTTTTGGTCATGTGCTATGTTTATTCCTTGCATGCTGAATTGCCTGTGGGCCTATGGAAAGCTTCAGTAAACTGCGTATAATAAGCTAGCTGGAAATTTGCCATAATTCCAGTGACAGTCATTTTCATATGTGCTTTCTCCGTTAAAAATTTCACAAGTGTGAAGAGACATATTTTCTGTTTGTTAGGCTCTGACTGCATTCCTGACCCAGCCATGCCAGTAAAATATATGCTGGAAAATATTATGGGATTTGTAATAATGTTTTCAAGTGGAACATATCCCTATGGGACATATTTTATGTGTGCTGTAGATATTGGGGAGATAAGAATTCAGGGGGCATGTTACTCAAAGTGAAGCTGTCGCTGGGTAATAGAGTACTACAGTAGTTTGGTGAAATGATACAGATAGACTTATTTCATTTTCCAGTGGGAACATTTTAAGCTGACTTGCTGTTAAGAATCTGTAAATTGTCTAAGCAGGGGAAAAAAGCAGCAAGGCTGATGAAATCATAAATAGCTTTTCCATCATTGCTGAAACTCTAATTTTCTTGCTTATTGCTTGAGTTAATAAAACAAATAAAAGAGGGAATCTCAGAGAGAGATTTCTTTAATATGCAAAATGAATTTCAATGTACTCTCCTGCTGGTATTTTTATGGAAAACCTGACTACATGGTACACATGGAATGTAGAAATCTGCATTTAGATAGAAATATTATAAAATGCATAGTATGGTCCAAAGTCGGTCTTTTAATGGAGATGGCAAAGTGCTGCATTATACGGTTGAGTGGAAAGACAGCATGCATATAGGTTTTCACATCTTCAGGAACTAAGTGCCCATTTTGCCCAAGAGAGGCATACATTAGTTTGAATCTTTGACAAATATCGATGAAGCAAAAAATACCAGGTGGATATATTTCTCCAAGTGAATTTTTGGTGCTATCTATAGGTTATGATTGCAATATATATTTCATATTTTTTCTCAAATGCTTTTGGGAAACAACAAAGATTGATTCTATTAGAAAATATTTCATTGTATTAGCTGAATTTGACTGTAAAGAACTGAGTGGTACCTAACAGTTATAGTAAAACAATAGAGGTTCAGAAATACTTGATTCTATTCCTGTAACTGTGTTGTGGGTGAACTAAGAAACTTCACAGTGCCTCATAGCTCAGATAATCTATCTGTAAATGTAAAGATAAGGTAGCCTCACACCAACTATTCCCCAGTGATAAAGGGAGAACTAATTAGTTGACATTTGTCTAGCCATTTGAAAACCTCAAATGAGAATTTCTTTATGCTGTTAGTAAAATTCAGTGTTATTATTGAGCATACGTAAGAGTAGCTATTACATGAGTGAGAAAGAGCTAGTGGTATGGGGATATATAAATTATTGAAATAAAGATAATTGATTTAAAATAAGTACAAGCAGAAGAGGTCATAAAAATTTGAGCTATTTCATATAAACCTTTTTTGTGATAATAGCACATTTGGATTAAGTATTTCTAATGTGTTTAGAGCAGAAAGGAAAAAAATGACACAAATGTGGTAGAATGAACACTTGTATACCTATGTTCTCCTCTAGAATCTTACACAGGTAAGTATAAAACAGACGGCATAATTCCACCAGGAACAAAGAGAATAGGATAAGAGCTGGCAGTGACAACATTTTGGAAGCTGGAAAACCTGTGTACAAATGATGCCTGATTCAGCAGCATGAAGAAAGCTGAAACTGAAGTCTAGAGGGGCTAGAGCCAGGGAGTTAAGCTGACTGTCACCAGAAACCCCTAAAAGGGCTCAGAAATTACTCCCACTGAAGTAAGGGTTCAAGTTGGGCAGGAAATGGAAAAGCCTGTGTGGTAAGCAGTTCAATGCTCAGAGCCTCTTCCTCACCATGATAGAGGTATGGTAGCTGGCTGTTGTAGGGGTGGCACCTTAGGAGCCCTAGATCTGAAACACAAAGTTTACTGAAGGTAGAAAGTTTCTTCTGAAAACTGCAAGTAAGTGAAAGTCTACAAGTGGTAAAATCTTCATTGAACTAAATCTTATTTTTTATAGTAAAAATGCAGAACTGAAAATTTTAAAAACACACTATATAATTCTTATTTGGAATATGTAAGCAACTACCAGGGGAAAAAGTAACTAAAATGGCTAAAAGAGGTAAGAGCCCATGTTGCATAGAACTGCAGAGAGGAAGGGAGGGGAGCAGTGAATGAATCTATCTCTTTATATGCTTGTAGAATAATTTTACTTTAAAAACCACCTGCAAGCATAATTTAAAAAATTAAAATGAAGAACTGATGACAATTTTATAAAAAGAATGTACACAACACACTAAGCCAAGAATGAATGAAAGAACAGCATGTAGATATATTCATAATGAGCCTTGTTTATTTAAACACAAAATCTGAAGGATCTGGCAAAATATTTTAGTAAAGTGTAAATAAATCACTTGATGGTTGGAAAGTATATTTTTCTTGCTAACCATTATTTTCCCCTACTCTAGAAATAGTGTATTTGCTTATTTTTATTTTTATTTTTTTTTTGAGATGAAGTCTCACTCTTTTCCCCTGGGCTGGAATGCAATGGTGTGATCTCGGCTCACTGCAACCTCTGCCTCCCAGGTTCAAGCGATTCTCCTGCCTCAGCCTCCTGAGTAGCTGGGATTACAGGTGCCTGCCACCACGCCTAGCTAATTTTTGTATCTTTAGTAGAGACGGGGTTTCACCATGTTGGCCAGGCTGGTCTCAAACTCCTGACCTCAGGTGATCTGCCCGCCACGGCCTCCCAAAGTGCTGGGATTACAGGCGTGAGCCACTGTGCCTGGCCTACTTATTTTTAAAATGCCTCCTCCGAGCCCATTTTTATAACTGAATGTAGTGAATGCTTTGACTTAACTTTGGGTTTGCCCCTTTACTCAGCTTTAAAACAACTAAAAAGACAATTTTAGCACAAGTACAGCACACTGTCAGGTTCATACTCATCATATAAACAAATATATTGCTTTAACAATACAGTACACTACAGTTATATACTAAAAAGAAAAAGGAAACCAAAGATTTACATAATTAAATATAAGAGATAGAGTTTGTTTGCACTGACTCTTTGAGAGAGCTTAAAATAAATGGGATAATGTAATATGGTAGCTATAGGTGGGAATTGAACAATGAGGACACTTGGACACAGGAAGAGGAACATCACACACCGGGGCCTGTTGTGGGGTGGGGGGAGGAGGAAGGGATAGCATTAGGAGATATACCTAATGTAAATGACTAGTTAATGGGTTAAGCACACCAACATGGCACATGTATACATATGTAACAAACCTGCACGTTGTTCACATGTACCCTAGAACTTAAAGTATAATAATAAAAATATATATATATATATACATAAAAGTGACAAACATTTTCTAAACTCCAGTCTCTGGATATATGGCATAGTCCTAGATCATTTTGACTGAAAGGGAAGTATTACAGAAGTATTACAATCGTTTGTTAGTTAACATAGGAAATGCTCTCTGTAGACAGCCAAATGCAGTTTTGCTACCACCTCGTTTATTATAATCTTTTAAATTTAATTAACTCCAGAGTCTTTGAATATTCCAAATATGTCTTTGTGCAAAAATTGCCAGAAGTACTTCAGGACACATTTGCATTCATTGCATTACAGTGTCTTACCACTAAAAGTAATGGAGATATTGCATAAGGTGTGTCTTGGGCTTGCCATGGACCTCTCCTTCTCCAGAGGTTAATGGATGACTATACTCTAGATGAATTATCAAATATAATATCCCACCATAGGTACCATCACCTGGGAGGCACATCTAGGTGAATAAGCTAATGGCTATTATTTTACCATGCTTTCAACTTTAAACATGACTTTCAAGCATTTACATATTGTACTAATGGTGGATGTTATTGACTTGAAGAACAGCTTTTTTTTCCGTCCTGCTTTTATTTTCTAATCTTCTTATTTCACTCTCTAATCAGGAAAAACAAATGAAGTCTTCTCTCCTTCTACTGAAATGCTACCATTATGAAAACAATAGCAATAAAAATGTTTATGAAACATTCATAATTTGCAAAAGAAAATTGGAAAGAATCACTATTATTAAAAACATGTAGTATAAAGACAATCTTAATTAGCTGGTTCTATTCTTTACATATCAACTATTTGACACTTATGTTTAGAATATAAAATGCACAGCAAGGATTTTGTAGTTATTTAAGTAAAAAATAAATATAAATTGTTATAGATGTATGAAGCATATTACAAAATTAAATGCTATAGCATCCTCATGAATCTTTGACTCTGTACGCATTCCTAGGCATGATTCAAGGAGTAAACCAGGACATAATCCACGTATCTACCCAGAGAAAAGGAAGGATGAAAATGATGGATGGACCAGGTTTAATATTACAGGCATTTGCAACTAAACAGCCTGGCGTTCTGTTTAAACTACTCAGGCTTTACTCTCAGAGTTCATTATATCATCCAGATTCTTCAACTAAACTGCTGATTGTTGTTAATGCCAAACACTACCTTAGGCTATTACGAGAATCTGGTTTACCCTAACTGTCGTTGGTTCTTACATTATTAAGGAAAGCAGGCTGAGCATATATGACTTAACCAATAATAGAAAAATGCTATGGAATTTCCTACATTACCTTTAGGGTGAGTAAACATTAGAATAACAAGGGATCTGTTTTTAGGGAATGAGTAGATCTTAGAATGCTTAATTTCTTCTATGGACATAATATCTTTCATACCCTACCACAGGATTCCTTTTAAATGTCTACATTCATTAGTATTAGGATGTGTCCTTAGATGTAATCTAATAAGATTTTATTTTTAAAACCAAAGCTCTTTAACCTATTTCATTAAATTTCCTTTCCTGTTAATGCAGCAGTTCAGTAATAATTAGGACTGTGATGGATTAATGATTGATAATTTTCCAAGTTACTATTGGCAAACTGTAGTAAGAAACCTGCATTATTGCACTTCATCCCTGCTCTCTGGCATATTGAATGTAAACAGACTTGCTTTCCTTCCCTCTGTTTAATGGGCTGGAAGGGATTGACTTGGACCTGCAGTCTGCTCATTTCTGTGATTGATGTATTTTCACTTAAATAGCGTAGATTTGTTTTGCAGTTTGTGTTGCTGTTGAGAATAGATTTAAGGGAGACCTGACATATCATTAATCCTTCCATTCACATTTTAGATCATATGAACATAGCAAAAATCACTATAATGAAGAGAAATAACATTTCTTTATCTAATATAATGCTATAGTAAGAGGAATTATAAATAGGTTAATAGTTTTTAAAATAGATGTCTATTATTTTACTATAAAATGAATCAACTAATATATTTCAGGTATCTATGAGTAATCCATGGAGATTAAGAATTTTAACATAAATGTTAATAAAATTTTGTATCACCATTTGGACTTTGTCTAGCAAGCAACAGGGAACCATAAATATTTTGTTTTTCTTTTATTTTTAGCATGACAGGTATACTGCTAAATCTGTTTTTAAAATTATGATGCTGCTTTCTCTGTGAATGATGGATTGGAGTATAAGAGACTCTGAAGGCAGAGAGACTGGCTAAGAAGCTATTACAGTGTTCCAGGTGAGAGGTGGAGAGTGATGCTGAAAAATGGGAAGTATTGACCTATGCCAGCAGTTGTGGAGAAGCAGAGAAGAGATTGAGTGAAAGGGAGTCTGGAATCATAGAAACGGTACTTAGAAGCCAAATGATGATTCGCCTGTGAGTTTATGTGTATGGGGTTGGAGAGGAAAGGTTGAGAAGAGGAAAGAGGGTGTTAAGCATAATTATGATCACACTATTTTAGGCAGCTGAAAGAAGGATGATACACAACAGACCTCACACCAAATGCCACCAATGTCTGTTCTAAAAAGAGAGGTGTGGAGTCTTTGTTTTTTTCTTTTCTGCATGCAAACACAAGTGCATAAGATAAACAAACATTCATGGAGTACCCTTTGGCAGACACTGTGTAGACCTGAGTTGTTCACAGTATGCATGATTTTTTTCCCTACCAAAAGCCTGTACTGATATCAAAGAGATAGATACCTAGAAAAGATAATCTTCAAATAATTTCTCTATGATACATATTTTTTTCACCAGGTTTTTAGTTGCAAATAGTACAAGAAAGCCACTTAATCTGAGTGAATATCAGAAAAATGGAAGGTGTATGGGTCTGGGTGCGGTGCTTCACACCTGTAATCCCAGCACTTTGGGAGGCCAAGGCAGGTGGATCACAAGGTGAGGAGATCCAGACCGTCCTCGCTAACACGGTGAAACCCCGTCTCTACTAAAAATACAAAAAATTAGCCGGGCGTGGTGGCGGGTGCCTGTAGTTCCAGCTACTCAGGAGGCTGAGGCAGGAGAATTGCTTGGACCTGGGAGGCAGAGGTTGCAGTGAGCCGAGGTCATGCCACTGTACTCCAGCCTGGGCGACAGAGTGAGACTACGTCTCAAAAAAAAAAAAAAAA